>NW_025920127.1:1391709-1549978 GCF_902686445.1 Sciurus carolinensis | reverse complement strand
CAATATCAATTAACCTGTTAAGAAAAACTATGCTTATCAAGTTATAGATCTTTTCTTGGACTGTGCTAGCCTGATAAATGATATTTATATAGATCAGCACTTTACCCAGTTGGCTATACAGGAATATTTATTCAAGCACAGAATTCTTAGATTTTAGGATGATTCTGTGACCAAACTCTCTGAAGAAAAATCTGCACAGGATTATTGAATTTTTATTAATAATAATAATAATTGAGTTCTTACATCAGTGGTGAACAACCCCAGAAGAAGAAAAGCAAGAGCTATCAACACAAAATCAATTTAACTTCATGAGAAGTGCTCTCATAAGTTCAGAATCTAAAGGTCATTCTCTCAAAATGGTTCTGGCCCTTTAGTTCATAACTGCTTCCATGTGCCTTCTCTTGTGCTCATCTGGTATATGCAGAAGTGGAAGGACAGAATGCAACTCAGGAGGACTCAGAGTATTGTGAGGCTCAAGTAAAGAACAAAGAAAGAACAAAGAAGGTGTGAGTCTGGAATGATTCAAAGTTCAGATCAGTGCAATTTTAAAAACGCTTCATTCTATTAGAAAATTGTTGCACTGAGTATAAGTTGTTCAGTAAATTTATACTGATAAAGGGAAAAAAAACATTCCTAGCCACCATTCATAAAATAGCATGCATGTAATATGTAAGAATTTGTGAATTGTGACATATAGTATGTGTATATTTTTACTTACAATATGTAATAATATTCTGATGTGAATACTTAATTATAATGCTAACATTGTTTTTCAAATGTATATAATTATAATTGAAATAGTCAATCTTGTATTTGAGCACTCAAAATATTTTGTTTTCACTATCGAAAGCAAAATTTTGATGATAAAATTTTATAATTGCATTCATGGAAATCCAATTGTTATGTTAATATGTTATAAAGTTTCAAAAGAGTTTTATTTAAGGAGAATGCAAAAGAGATATTTTAAGAATGTACTTAAATTTAAATTCTTGATTGTTTTCTTGCTGTGAAGAAGATTTTTAGTTTGATTTGATCCCATTTGTTGATATTTTATTCTACTTCTTGTGTTTTAGGAGTCTTGATAAGGCCGTCAATTCCTAAGCTGACATGATTTGGGCCTACTTTTTCTTCTATTAGGCACAGGGCCTCTGGTCTAATGCCAATGAGAGAAAAAATCTTTGCCTCTTGCACTTTAGATAGGATATATAAATAACTCAAAAGATTTTAAAAACCAAATAAATTAATGGATGGCAAAGGAACTGCACAGCCACTTTACAAAAGAAGAATTGTAATGGGTCAACAAATATATGAAATATGTTCAACATATCTAGAAGTTAGAGAAATGCAAATTGAAACTACACTGAGATTTCATCTCACTCCAGTCAGAATGGCATTTATCAAAAATGCAAGTAACAATAAATGTTGGCAAGGATGTGGGGAAAAAGGTACACTCATAAATTGCAGGTGGGATTGCTCATGTGAAAATTATTTGAAAAATCCAAGGAAATGATTGAAAACTATTAGAATTATAGATTCTATATGTGAACATATACATGAATAAAAATCATAAAAATTTTTGCTCATAAAAATTCATAAAAATTTTTAAAAAATTTTTAATTTAAAATATTTTTTTAATTTAAAAATTTTTTTTTAAATTTATAAAAATCTTTGCTCATCCCACTTTTCCTATTTCATCTGTTTTATGATCTAATTATTTCTAGAATTACTTTGTGTAATTGTAGGAAAGTACAGACTTCTCCAAAACAAGCCTCATGGTACACATCCATTTCCTTATGAGTTAAAATGCAATGATAAAATTTCTCATTAGTCAGCTATAAGGTCCATGCTTTGCCATTTGACAAAAATAAAGCATGTTTTATCTGAAGTTTTGTAGCATTCAATTTTGCCATCATTCTTTGTATGTCATTTGTCTGAAATAAAAATGGGGCACCTATAAGATTTGTGTGCTGTAGCTCCTTTAATAAACAGGAGAAAACCACTATTTTGGGAATCAGTAAAAGGAGAGAGATGGAGATGATTGTGACATCCTCTAGAGATTTAGAACATTGTGTCTATCAGCTTTGAAGTTCAAAGTTGTTCCTTTGTTAATGCTCAGGGATTTCTGGAATCCTTGAGGTTATATGCTTTACATTAGAATACCCTGGAGGCTGGGGTTGATATCAGTATGATAGACATGTTGATTTAAAACAATCAGGAAATGTCTTAGAAAATAGAATATGTGAAATCAGTGCCAAAATTACATTTTTTTTCTGTAGAGAAATATAGTTATAAAACCATGCATAACCAAAAAATTGTTTTCTACAAAATAGGTTCAAAACAAAGATAATTAAATGACTCAAATATTTAGTTATGTTTGCTTCACTGTTTCACAGTAAATATGGCCTTGACAGTACAGTCACTTTCTCTACAGAAATAATTTGCATTGAAACTCAAATATATGCTTCATGCATGTTGTGTTTGTGTATATATATATATATATATATATATATGTATTTGTATATAAGTGTTTGCATACATCAACTTATAACTCTCTCTGTTCCTTTCCAAAGGTTGAATTGTTTCATTAGTTTATTTTCTACCATAATATCATTTTATTTTAATAATAATCCAAAACAATGAACTATAGCACATCATTAGGGCAATTAAAGGAGACACATTTTACACTACTTTTAATAAGGTAAACTATGATTAGCAATGTTCCATCATGTTTACATTCTACAGTATAAAACAACAAATAGCATTTGTTATCAAGACATGGGAGACAGTGTTTTGCCTATAGATGTTACCATAACTCTTTTTATAGGACTAATAATGACCTTCCATTGGAAAAGGGCCTTAAATTGTAGGGTTTCATAGATTTATTTGTCCCTATGAAAATTGCCTGTTGTAATACAGTAGAACCTACTTCAAGATTCTTGGCTTCTTTAAATCTCTCATTTCAAATGTCCTTCTTCCCAGTATAGATTTAGAAGTTCTGTTTACAAAGCTTTCATGGACTTTCCTACAGCTTTTTAAAACAATTTAGAGATGTCAGAGCCAACCCATTTGCTTCTGTCTTAGCAATCAACTTATTTCTCCTCTTTTCTAGTATCCTAAATCTGTCTATTCTAAACATGAATATGAGTTTAAATATATTACCTATTAAGTATAATAGCAGGTTTAAATATGAATGGAAGTGTGTATGAATTTTCTGGTTTGTTCATATTTTATATATATATATTTAAAATAATCATGTAGGTATATTCATTTGTGTGTATGTATGTATACATGTACACATATACATTTATGTATATATATATTATATACTATATTTTATATATATATATATAATATATTATATAAGAAGGGTATAGTTGGAAAATTTATGGCCCACCACATCATGTTCAACCACAAGTACTGGATCCTAATTATACTCTGTGTATTTATAACATGTCAAAGTACATTCTACTATCACGTAACAAAAGAAAAAAGCTCTAAAAAATCTGTGACCCAGATTACATTACTAAGAATGAAACATATTTGCATATCTTGGTATCTATGCTTTAGTTTCTTGGTGTTCAAGATGAATGTAGTTACATCTGTCATAGTTTCCTCTGAATTTGAAGGATTATTACTGAAAAAAGCACTTAAGAAGTATAAATTTTTAGAAAACCTCAGGCAGCATATTAAAATATCAGAATATTATTAGTATAATACCATGAATGATACTGATTAGATTTAAAACCTTGTTGTAGATTATACACCTACTTCGTATTTTAACCAGCTTTTCTCCCTTCCTTGATAGTGGATGTTTATAGGAACCAAGGTAGTATTAGGTAAACATTTGTGATTCAAACTATATATGTTGTGGAGATGTAGAATACATAAGTCAACCATTTTTAAAAACTTAATGGAAGAAACATATTTCAACCTATGCTTTAAATGTAATGCTTAGATAGCCATCTGAGTGAGAGTTAGTGATTTTAAGTTTAAAATTATATATTTATGTTTGAATTCTGTGAAAAGTTCTGAATGCTCTAATAAGTGAATTCATACTGATGTTATATATGATAGAGAAAGAGAAAAAGATAGATGCATATAAACACTCTTCAGTTTTGAAAGCCACCAACAGAGTTAAGAAATCTTAATAATGCTTCATATGGAGCCTAACCCTTAAGTATCCAGCAATGTTATTGCAGCATATTCAAAATTAATCAGCACAATCACAAATGATGCCTGCTAATTCCTTTATAAATTCTACCCAGTAATATGACTCTTAGGATAAAAATTTAGAAAACACACTTGTAATCTCTTGAAAATATGAAAATTCTACACAATTTCAACAAAAGAATGCACTTGCTTCCAGTGATATATGCTTAAGGGGGAAGCTACTTTTCTGAAATAACTGCAATGGCATTCATTGTTCACAACTCTCTCATAGTTAGACATTAATGTGAGAATGAACCAGGGGTTTCATAATTCATCTTCATATTTCTTTATATGATATTCTAACAATTAAGTATGGATTTAAAAAATATAAAAAGGAGCAAGCATCAATTGTAATTTTTGCTACAAACATTCCCCTTTGAAAAGTGCAAATCATTAATCCCAGAAGGGCAGTAAATGATGCTTATTAAAGTATAGGCATTGAAGTCAGAGAGGATCAGGAGTAAATCATACCTTCCACACATACCAACTGTGCTGACATCAAAAGTTAAATCTCTGTCAGTCTCCATTTTCTAATCTCTGCAATGATCCTTACTTCCAATGAAAAATGTTAAGGTCTAAACAATGGAATGGGATAACTTATCAGGTTCTTATAGTAAGAACTCAAAAATAGTAGCTATTACTTATTAGTTTTCAAATATTTTAAATTACCAAAGTTAAGCAACAAATATTAATGCACAGCATCATTAAGTGAGTTCACAAAAATAAACTAGCAGTCAAGATCTTTTACTCATACAATTACTTTTTTATATGAAAGGAAACAACAAAATTGGATTAGGTATATATAAATATAGAGCAAACAATGCAAGGTTGTTTTAGTCTAATAGAAGAATAGAGGTGTTTGATATGAAATAAAAGAACCAACAAATACTAGCTTATTCTTAGGACTGAATATTAAAAATATGTGTATTTTATAATTTAAAAATAATATTCTCTTTTTTTAAGTTACTTTGAGCAGAAATTGTGACCTTAAATGAAAATAGATTTCATTATTTTAAGACATTAAAATATATATTATATGTATATAATATCTGAAAATTAAAATAAGGGAATTATCAAGAAGCTGAAAATATATGTAGCATAAAAATGAGTAACAGAGGGCTAGGGATATAGCTCAGCTGGTAGAGTGCTTGCCTTGCATGCACAAGGTCCTGGATTCAATCCTCAGCAACACACACACACAAAAAAAAAGAGTAACAGAATGAATCAAATTATATTGAACTACTTATTCCTATCCAACAGTGTATGCTTTACTATATTCAAGTAATAGAGAGTGCTGTTAACATAAGCAAGAAAAAGCAAACTAAAACAAAGAAACAAAACAGCAGGAACCAATTCTGGAATGACAGAGTAAAAAGCTTCAAAAATTTATTCCTTTAAAAGCAATAGAAACACTGGAAAATAATTGTCAGAATCAAATTTTCACAACCCACAAAATACCAGAACAGAGACAGAAACAGTAACAAATATAGCGCCAGAGTGAGAAAACCAAATTCTAGAATTGCCATAAGCTTTTATTTTGATGTACAGTTTTCAACATATAACCAACAAAATTATTAATTATGCTGATAAAAGAGGAAAATAGCAATGAATAGGCAGTCTTTTGAAAAAGCCCAGACATTAGATTTTCTAAACAAAACTTGTAATTACCCATTACAATAAATATGTTCAAAACTAAAGGAAACCATATCCAGAGAACTGATGGAAAGTGTGAAAATGAAATATCACCAGAGTTTGGATAATGACATAGAAGGCACAGAAATAGACAAAGAGCAACTGTTCAGTTAAGAAGAATGATGCCTAAAATGAAAAGTTCACTATAGGAAATTGAAAGCATATTAAAATTGGCAGAAAAATATCAACGATCTTGAAGAAAGTTCTGAGATTACCATGTTCAAAAAAAAAGAAAGAAAGAAATAAGTGGTTAACAGATACATATGAAGAGTCATCAAGAATGTTAACATAAAGCAGAGTCATGGAGAAGATCAAGTGCAGCAGATAGAAAAAAAATTAAAGACACAGTGATCAGATTTTTTTTCACATTGATGCAAAACATTAATCTACCTATCCAAGAAAGTCAGCATACTTAAATAAAATAAACTCAGAGGTACATGCTTTGAATAATCAGTGCCAAAGTCTTCAAAGTCAAAAAAAGAAAGATAATATATAAGCAGAAAGAAACAACTAATCATGTTCAAGGGACACTCAGTAAAACCAACAATGAAATTCCTACCAGTAATTTTGCAGTTGTAGAATTTACTGGGAGGGGACGGACTGGATTTATATCTTGGTAGTGAACTTGCCCATCATGAGTGAGTCTCTGGGCTCAATCCTTGCACTATGGAATAAAAGAAAACAAGAAAAGGAAGTTAGTGGAAACATATTTAAAACTTTTTAAGTTAAAGAATATCAACTGAAATTCCATAAAATAAAAGCAAAAATGAAACATGGATTAAGACATTCTTTAGATAAACTTTAAATGAGAAATAATTGCTAGAAAACATATTTCACAAGAAGTACTGAAATTTGTCCTTCAGTTTTAAATGAAAAGACATAGTTAATAACTCAAATCTACTGAGGAAAATAAAGATTTCCGGCAGTACCTACATAGTTATATGTAAGAGGCATTGTAAGTACATATTTATTTGTAATTTTTTCTAATACTGATTTTGCAATAGCTGCATAAAGCAATAACAATTCTTTGATTTTTGAGTGTATTATATAAAATAATCTAGTTTTAAAAAGTATAATGTCACCAAGGAAAGGGGGAAGGGGACAACTATATGATAGCAATGCACTTGCATATTTTTGAAATTGTTAGTATTAACTAATTAATTAATTAAATGGTTTAGCTTACGATCTTAGTTGTAATCCCCATGTCAACCATTAAAAAATTAAGTGAAAAAGATGTAGAAAAGGAAACAAATGGGAATTAAAATACCACACTAGAAAATATTCATTTAACACAAAAGAAAGGAATAGTAGGGTGATAAAAATATGTAAAGCATATCGAAATAAGTAATAAAATTATAGACATAAGTATTCCCTTATTATTAATTACATGGATTAAGCCACAATAAGATATCATTATCTATTTACTAGGATGGCTATGGTTTTAAAAATAAAAAGAAAGTAACATTTGTTGATGAGAATGTAGAATAATTACAGCCTACATATATTGTTGTTGGGAATGTTAAATAGTACATTCAATAAATAAACAATTTAGACATTCCTCAACAAGTTAAACAAAACTGCAATACAATCCAGCAATCATATACACAATTATACTCCAAAGATCTGACAATCAATTTTAAACATAAATTTTATACATGAACACCCATATGAGCAATATTCATAGCAACTGAAGAAAAGACACAACTTCAAGTCCATCACCTCATGAATTGATAAACACGTGGTATATCTACAAAGTGAAAAACTATTCAGTCACAAAGAGGAATTATATACTGGTAATTGTTACAGCCATAGATGAACTTTAAAAACATGTTAAATGAAAACAGTTAGATGAAGTAAAAGACCACATATTATAAGAATATTGGTCGTGGATTTGAATTGTGGTCCTGCCCATTTAGTAGCAGCTGAACCTCTCTGGTGACAGTCTCTTTGCCTCCATGAAGCAGCGCTGTTGAGATGTCACAGCTGGGCATTTGTATGCAGGAATAGGTGCTTGGCTTACCCCATTGGGAGCAAGAGGATCTTGGTCACAGGGGGACACTTTGCTGCCCTCTGGGCACAGATGACATTGTAGGTGCTCTCAGAGCAGCGGCAGGCTCCCTGTGTGCAAGCCCAGGGCTGAGGTGCTGCAGCCTCCAGAGCTGTGCTAGAGGATGAATGGAAGGGGAATCTCTTACTTGGTGGGAGACTCTGGCTCTGCCATGGGGTTCCCCGAGGCCCTGGGCAAGGGGGTTTAGAGTTCTCAATGCAGATGGGGCCACTGTGTTTTCCTTTCAGGCATATGAGAAGATGGCATATCAATATTTCAAAGCTTTTTCTGCGCTTGGAGTTGCAGGAGCTCAGATCGTGGGTGTTCATTAAGATCCAACAGTTGCTCCCGCACTGAGGCCCCACTGAAAAGCCAGATAGCTGGGGCCCTAGGAATCAGAAGCTCAGGGAAACTTGGGTCTTTGAAAGCACTTCCCCATAATGATTCTCCAGTAAATTATGCTTAATTAGTAAATTGGAATTATAGTAATGTCCATTTATCAAACATTAATCCTAAGTGCTATGCCTTATCTCATTTAATCCACAACCCAGCCTTCCTTAGTGGAAGTAGAGGTAACAACTTCTCTTTCCTAACAAGAAAGTTGAAGCTCAGAGGTGTAGGGAAGTGAACCAAGGCTGCACATTGTGAAGCAAAAGAGTAGGTCCATCTTCCTAGTTTCAAGGTGGATAAACACTGATAGAATTAGCTAGAACAGTAAACAAACAAAATAAAAGGAGAAAGAGAGGCTAAGAAGTGGATTTCTTGGTTCAGGTGTCTGGGAAGGTTGGGGTGATACACACTCAGGCACCTCTCTCTCCAGGGGTGCAGTGATGTCATCAAGACAAGGTCTCTCTCCATCTCACACTGCCTCAGATTCTCTCTGTGGGGAGGTGGCCTGTTGCCTAGCATCTTTAGGGGCACAATAGGCTGGTTTGGCATTGCAGGAAAAGAGTTTCCCCTACTTGATGATTGAGCCTGGCTGGATCGGCCTGGGTCACTGCCCCTTTGTGCCCCTCACAGTGGGATGGAAGGGTCACCAAAGAGAGTCCAGATGAAATGGTGAGGCAGGGAGATGGAAGCCAAGCAGGCAAGTCACAGAGGTGCCCATTGAAGGGTGAGGGCAGCTGCATTTGGAGGGCAGCCTCTTGCAGTAGAGGTGGCTGTCCTCTCCCCTGTGCCTGTCCCTGGTCCTGAGTGCTGCATGCAGGTTACTGTGTGCCAGGTGTCCACAGGATCAGGGTATGCAGACCCTGAAATTGTGCAGACACTCTACTTGCTGTGTGGTACTCGCTTATCTGGGTACCTCCAATGGCCCACAGGCAGTTCACAAATCAGGCAAGATTCCCTGTGTTGGAATCAGTAGAGGCAGCTGTAACAAAGAACCAACAGCTGGGTGAACTTTACACTACAGAAACTTATTTCTCACAGATCTGGAGGCTGGAAGGCCAAGATCAGGGAGCCAGGATGACAGGGTCTGGCTAGGGCTCTCCCCAGGTGGAAGAGAGACTGCTTCTCATTGTATACTCACCCTGTTATTTTTCCACAGCAACTCGGCACTCCTCCCTGGTGCTGGGGAGATCACAGTGAGCACGAGAAAGGACTCTGTCCTCCTGGAGTTCATGGTGTAGAAGGAGGGACTGAGAGAGGACAAGTGAACAGATGAAGAACTAGGATGAATTTAGAAATGGGAGGGAGCTACAGGCCTTGGACACCAGGATGCTGTGGTCTTGGGATCCCTTGCTGTGTACCCACATCATACAATGGGAAGAGACATTGGGACAATCCTGAATCTCACAGGAACCATTGGCAGTCTATGGCAAAGAGAAGGCTCTCTCTGAAATTCACATTAGAGCTTTCCAGTGGAGCAGAGTAGGAACAGTGTGCAGGGGAGGAGTTGACTTTCCCTCTCTCACTGTGGGACTAGGTCATGGTAGAGCAGCATGTCATCCTTTGTCCATCTGTATGTTTGTGCATTACAGACACATGACACATTAGGGTTTCTCAGGGAATCCATGTATATAAGGACACATACACCTAATGCCAACCTCAATAGCAGATGCTAAAATGATCCCTAGGGAACATGGTGGGAAGTCATGGAGGCCCTGCAAGGCACAATTACATCTTCATGGTCACACACATAACCAGCAGGAGGGGATGGGTCTGAAACAAGGTTTGTCTCCCCAATTGGGTGTGCTGACTATCCCAGGGCCTGTCTGGGCCCCTGATTCAGGGTGTGTTGAGGTAACTGAATCCACTTGTGCATATGTCATTAGAAGAAGGGCACATCCTGCATCCCAGTGGACCTTTGGCACCATCCTGTATGAGATAAGGAGTCCACAAGGAAGTGCCCTCACTTCCTTGGCAATGGAACACACAGAACGTGGAACCCTCGTAGCTAGGCACCCCCATCCACACACAGTCTCAGGCTGTTCTCTGATGTTGAGACAGGAAGCCCACAGCCCTGACTTCTAGTGGTCTACTAATCTGTGGATACTCAGGACTCAGGAAAGAACAGAGTAGGAGACTTTCTGGAGTGGAGTTGCTGGCTCAGGACTGGGTCCCAATGACTGGCAATTGTTCCCAAGCAGACATGAGGTGATACAGGACAGATCGCTACAAGTGAAGACACTCTTAACCTACCACTTAGAATCCCCTTTTGATAGCCCCAGACCCTCACCAGGTTTGTTGTTATTGTTGTGTGTATGTGTGTCTCATATCCCCTGAGAATATAGAGGGAAAATCTTTTGTTTTCATTTGGCATATGGCAGTGATTCATTTTGCAGATTGCTACTGTTTCTATCTTGAAATGTCCCTCTTTGACACCCCAACCTAGGGAGAAGATGACCAATTTCATCAGTCTAGTGTCCTCACTAGGGGAAAACTTGACAGCACTCATTCTACAGAGCCCTGTAGAAGGTGAACACCTCCTATATCCATGAATTTCTGTATTCCTAACAAAATTCATCCAGTACCCAGAGGGTATTGCAGCTGCTGTGTAATAGGTATTTATCACCTCCAATCCCTGGCACATGGCCATCTCCTGGATAGGTGTTGGGAATGGCAGGCATCCCTCTGAATATCAGTCAGCTCTGTGGAAAGTAGGGTTTTCAGAGGAGAGCCCTGCTAGTTGTTTAGGAAACCAAGTAGGATGAGCCCCAGGTCTGTTTGCCTCAGGCTGGGTCCTGTGGAGCAGGCCGCCAAGGGTCCAGGCCTTCCCCTTTTGTCCTGTCCCTCCCTGTGAGGAAGTTCTCTTCCTCAGGTCTCACGAATCTGAGGCCTCATGAAAATTAGTTTTCACATTTGGGAAGGCTCCTGACCTGCATGTAGCTAGAACAGAGCCCTGGGAGGATGGAAGGGGCCCAGGCCTGAGGCAGCTAGGCAGTAGGTATTGGGTTGATTCATGACTCAAATGTATGTGAAGCAACTACCATTGGCAGGAACTTGGCCCATCACTTAGGAACAAGTACAGACAAACCTCAAGCCCTCATGAAGCTTCCAAGATTTTCAGGTAGCTAGTTTTGCCCGATGGGCATCTAGGTAGATGAGGGTCAAAGGATGTTAGAGGTGACAGCCTCCTGGCCTTCTCTAGGCCTGGAAACCTCCAGCCAGAAGCTGAGGGGGACCACGTTCAAGGAAAGGAGTGACTGGTCTTTGGGCCAAGAGGGAGGGCCCCTGTCTCCAGAGATGTCACTTGGGGGTTTGTTGGAGAGGATGAATGAGTGAACCCCAGATTCCACCCTGTGTGGTTCCCAGAAGAGGACTGAGGTAATCTGGGGCTTACCCTGTAGAGGGATCATAGCAAGCTCAGTGGGATTCTGGGAACCCAAAGAACAGAAGAGTGACTAGGGCCTCAGAGCCAGGCCCTGTGAGGATCGCTCTCCAACACAGTCAATCCCAGTCAGAATGCCCACGCTTTTCTGTGTAGAGACTGGGCAGCAAGTACGGGGAGCCCTTTACCCACAAATGTACCTCACAGTTTTCCCCTTTGCTCTGCTGCATGTGACCTGCTTGGGCACCCTTTGGGAAGCCCACAATGTAGGGAGTCTTGGGAGGTTCCAGTTAAAGGAGACCTGGCCCCTCATCGCTCCCTACCTCACCCCAAACTCCACAGCACCCTCTACTCCATCATTGAAGTGTGACTACACCTCAATCTAGAAGATATTTTGAGGTCCTGGGACCTGGACAGCCTGAAGCTTCTCAGGACCTTCTTGTCACTCACCATGCCTGAATCAGAGGTGACCCTCCATGTTGAGACTCCTTACACAGCTGGAGAACTGAGATCCCAGTGAGTCTGAGCCCTCTGATGATGGGGTCTGTGGTGGTGACTGAAGTGTGTGCAGAGGAATCTGCTGGTGCCAGTGGGATCTGGCTTTGGTTCCAAGCCAGACAAATCTGACGTCCTGCAGCTGGTGAACCCTCGTCTGGGAAGACATCCTGTTGTGGGGAGAGGGGCCGGGCTGTTCTCAGAAGCTGGGTTCTAGTGTGAATTGGGATAAGGCCCAGGGAAAAGCAGTCCTGTTGGGGTGCTTCTCCTGCAGCTCTAGCACCACTTCAAGTGATAGAACAGCCTCCAACAGCAGTGGCCCAGGTCACCTGCTTACACTTCAGACAGCATATCACCAAAGTCCCTGTGATGGAGGAAGGATAGCCCTCAAACCTGGAGGATGGCCCAACTCTAGCACCATCCACACAGGGAGAGACTGAGCCACCAGCAGCCACTGTGACCCTTCAGGAAGAGGAGGCAACTCAGCTGTCACTAAGCAACCCAGAGGACACTGCACATTGTCTTCCAGTTGGTATAGATGGTGATCCAAGCTGCCATCCCACCCTTTCCATGAGAACCACCTCTCCTGGCAGCAACATAATTTTCAGACACCAAAACACCAGAAGCAGGAGGTCAAGAAACTATCAGGTCAGCAGCCTTCCTTCTCCTGGAAGGTTTTCCCCCTGCCCTAGTCCTGAAGTCCCCTATGACACCCCCACCTGTGAACTCTGAGCTCCCAGTCCCAGATCCACGACCATTGCCATCCTTCCTCTCCCCTCTGAAAATTTCTTTTAATTTTTGTGATGGTAATTATTTTATTTGTTCAGGATGGCATTGTGGAATTTTAGTAACTTTACATTGATATAAAACTGCTCAGTCCATTCACCAGGCTGTGCCACCACCACCACTGTGTAGCTGAAGATGGACCCCTGAAGAGCACAGGGGTCCTGTGGGGGAAGATGCACACAGGCCATCCTGGAGGAGGTGAGCTGGAGGCCCCTGGGTATGGGGCACAGGTGACTGCATAAGGGGTGGTGAGGATCTCAGGCCTTCAGATCTCTTATTGAGACCTGTGATGTTAACTATGTTAACTGTCACGTGCCACTACACACCCTGTTCACATCAGACAGCAAAGTTAGTATGTGTGTTCCTGTTGCTCCACAGAACATGTTTCGCCATCCTCTTATTGCCTACGACCCAACATTGAAATTGGGCCAGGTGATAACTCAGTAATGGCCTGTACTGTTTGAATCAAGGGAAGAGTCTCATGTTTTGTACACTAAATGACAAGCTATACCACTTGCACTAGTCAGTCCACTGAGGATGCAAAGGAAATGTTCCTGAAGGAAATTCAAGTGATGCTCCAGGCAATATGTGAGTGATAAGAAAGCTAAAGAGTCCTATGGCTGATATGGAAACTGTTTTCATCGTCTGGAGAAAAGATGAAACAAGGCACATTCCCTTAATCCAAGGCCAAATCCAGGTAAGACACTAACTGAGATTGTTCTATGCTTAGAGAAGAGTGAAAGCTCCAGAGGGAATTTGAAGGGGGCAGAGTTTGGTTCATGATGTTTAAGGCAAGAGGCCATCTCCATAAGATAAAAGTGCAAGGTGAAGCAGCAGGTGCTGAAGGAGAAGCTATGCTCTTGCTCAGTTGTTTGATGAAGTCGTGCTGTGGTTCAGGTACTAGGAGTCTCCCAAAAGCTCGTGGGTGAGACAGTGCAAGAAGGGGTAGAGGTGAAACGATTTGGTTATGAGAGACTGAACCCAATCAGTGAATTACTCCCCTGGCAGGGATGAGCAGGCGGCACGCATGGAAGGGGACGCCCTCGACCCTCTCCAAGCATGGAGATGTAGGTGGCACCTGTGGAGGCATCCAGTGACTGTGAAAGAAGTCCAGTTGCAGGTTCTGAAGTGCATAGTGGCCATCCTCAGCTCCACAACAGTTTCACAGCAGGGTTCCATATTGGAGGTGCCAGCAACCATGGGTGGTGTCAGGATCCAGCAGCAAGGGCATCCATCTGCAGGAAAGGCACTGATCAGCGAGCCTCGGTGTCTAAAGGCAGTTTGGGGAGTCCTGTTGTATCTTTGGTGGCAGGAGACTCACCTCAGGCTGGGAGGAGGACCACAGGAAACTGCAAAGGGTAGTGCAGCCTTGGCTTTGGGCATACATGGAGGCATCAGTGTCTGGAGTCTGGCTATGGCAGTGTTGGCAAGGCAAGTGAGGAGTATGGAGGCAGCAATGGCAGGCGAGGTGTCCAGCTGGGAGCGTCCTCCACCTTTGCCAATGGAGGGAGTCTGGTTACAGTGCAGCGGGGGTGGGGGTGGCATTGTGGGTGGCCATGTGGTGACTCCTGTGGCTGCATTGTGGAGCACTGGTGGTGGTGGTGGGGACAGCTTCGGGCAGAGGGCCTCAGAGTCAGAGGTTGACTGGAGGCTGGGGTGGACTCTGCTTTGCTGCTCCAGCCACTGGTCTTGCTCCTGGCAGAACCTGTGTGCTCGGGAGGATGGACGCAGGAGGCAGTGGTACCCAGACAGCCTCTGCGGACCTTATGCTGCCCAGTCTAACTGTGCCTGGCACTGACCTGGAGCCCAATGGGTGGTCGCTTGCCCCACCCCCGGGTCCACCCTGCCCTTCCCGCGGTTTCGGCCTCTGCAGGGGGAGTAGGTTGACTGCCAACTGGTGCAGCCCCCCTTTTTTATTTTTGAGCAATGCTTTTATTTTTATTTTTACAGATTGAATTCTGATTAATTGTACACAAATAGGGTACAATTTTCATTTCTCTGGTTGTACACGATGTGCAGCCACACTATGTGTGTAATCATACATGTACACAGGGCAATGATGTTTGTCTCATTCCACCATCTTTTCTTCCCCCACCCACTCCCTCCCCTCATTTCCCTCTACACAATTCAGTGTTCCTCCTTTCTTCCCTTACCTCCTCTGTGCCCCGCTTCTTGTATCAGCATCCACTTATTCATTTGTCCTTTGGTTTTGGGGGATTGGCTTCTTTCACTTAGCATATTTTCCAACTCTATTTACCTGCAAATGCCATAGTCTTATTATTATATTTGAAATTCATTTTTATTGTAAACAAATGGGATACACCTTGTTTCTCTGTTTGTACATGAAGTAGAGGCATACCATTTGTGTAATCATACATTTACATAGGGTAATAGGTTGTGATTCATTCTTTATTTCCCCCCCAACCCCTCGCACCATATTTTCCCTCTATACATTCCCTCAATCCTCCATTCTTGCTCCCCTCCCACCCCCATTATGTGTCATTATCACTTAGCATTGCACAAGAAGCATTTCCCCTGCCTAATAATTTCAGTGGAAGTCATGGGATTGGGTGTGACTGGACCATCCTGGGTCAGTGCTCCTTTGTGTCCATCACACGGGATAGATTGCTCTGGAGGGTCAAGTCTGGAGGGTCAGAGTCATCCTGTGAGAGAAAGAAGGGACACCAAAGAGAGTCCAGATGAAATGGTGAGGCAGGGAGATGGAAGCCAAGCAGACAAGCCACAGAGGCACCCACTGAAGTGTGAGGGCAGCCTCTTGCAGTAGAGGTGGCTGTCCTCTCCCCTGTGCTTGCCCTGGTCCTGAGTGCTGCCTTCAGGTTACTGTGTGACAGGTGTCCACAGGATCAGGGTGTGCAGACCCTGAAATTGTGCAGACATTCTACTTACTGTGTGGTACTCAGCTTTCCTGGGTACCTCCAATGGCCCACAGTCAGTTCCCAAATCTGGCTCAGATGCCCTGTGTTGGAATCAGTAGAGAGTTGTGAAAAATAACCATCAGCTGGGTGACCTCTACACTACAGAAACTTATATTTCACAGATCTAGAGGCTGGAAGGCCAAGATCAGGGAGCCAGGATGACAGGGTCTGGCTAGGGCCCTCCCCAGGTGGAAGAGAGAGTGCTTCTCATTGTATCCTCACCCTGTTATTTTTCCACAGCAACTCAGTCTTCCTCCCTGGTGCTGGGGAGACCACAGTGAGCACGAGAAAGGACATTGTCCTCCTGGAGTTCATGGTGTAGAGGAGGGACTGAGAGAGGACAAGTGAAAGATGAAGAACTAGTATGAATTTAGAAATGGGAGGGAGCTACAGGCCTTGGGCACCAGGATGCTGTGGTCTTGGGATCCCTTGCTGTGTACCCACATCATACAATGGGAAGAGACATTGGGACAATCCTAAATCTCACAAGAGTCATTGGCAGTCTATGGCAAAGGGAAGGCTCTCTCTGAAATTCACATTAGAGCTTTCCAGTGGAGCAGAGTAGGAACCGTGGGCAGGAGAGGAGTTGACTTTCCCTCTCTCACTGTGGGACTAGGTCATGGTAGAGCAGCATGTCATCCTTTGTCCATCTGTATGTTTGTGCATTACAGACACATGACACATTAGGGTTTCTCAGGGAATCCATGTATATAAGGACACATACAACTAATGCCAACTGTAAAAGCAGATGCTAAAATGATCCCTAGGGAACATGGTGGGAAGTCATGGAGGCCCTGCAAGGCACAATTACATCTTCATGGTCACACACATAACCAGCAGGAGGGGATGGGTCTGAAACAAGGTTTGTCTCCCCAGTTGGGTGTGCTGACTATCCCAGGGCCTGTCTGGGCCCCTGATTCAGGTGTGTTGAGGTAACTGAATCCACTTGTGCATATGTCATTAGAAGAAGGGCACATCCTGCATCCCAGTGGACCTTTGGCGCCATCCTGTATGAGATAAGGAGTCCACAAGGAAGTGACCTCACTTCCTTGGCAATAGAACACACAGAATGTGGAACCCTCGTAGCTAGGCACCTCCATCCACATACAGTCTCAGTCTGCTGTCTGGTGTTGAGACAGCAAGTCCACAGCCCTGACTTCTAGTGGTCTACCAATCTGTAGATACTCAGGACTCAGGAAAGAACAGAGTAGGAGACTTTCTGGAGTGGAGTTGCTGGCTCAGGACTGGGTCCCAATGACTGGCAATTGTTCCCAAGCAGACATGAAGTGATACAGGACAGATCGCAGCAAGTGAAGACACTCTTAACCTAACACTTAGAATCCCCTTTTGATAGCCCCAGACCCTCACCAGGTTTGTTGTTATTGTTGTGTGTATGTGTGTCTCATATCACCTGAGTATATTGAGGGAAAATCTTTTGTTTTCATTTGGCATATGGCAGTGATTCATTTTGCAGATTGCTACTGTTTCCATGTTGAAATGTCCCTCTTTGACCCCCCAACCTAGGGAGAAGAAGACCAATTTCGTCAGTCTAGTATCCTCACTAGGGGAAAACTTGACAGCACTCATTCTACAGAGCCCTGTAGAAGGTGAACACCTCCTATATCTATGAATTTCTGTATTCCTATCAAAATTCATCCAGTACCCAGAGGGTATTGCAGCTGCTGTGTAATAGGTATTTATCACTTCCAATCCCTGGCACATGGCCATCTCCTGGATAGGTGTTGGGAATGGCAGGCATCCCTCTGAATATCAGTCAGCTCTGTGGAAAGTAGGGTTTTCAGAGGAGAGCCCTGCTGGTTGTTTAGGAAACCAAGTCGGATGAGCCCCAGGTCTGTTTGCCTCAGGCTGGGTCCTGTGGAGCAGGCCGCCAAGGGTCCAGGCCTTCCCCTTTTGTCCTGTCCCTCACTGTGAGGAAGTTCTCTTCCTCAGGTCTCACGAATCTGAGGCCTCATGAAAATTAGTTTTCACATTTGGGAAGGCTCCTGACCTGCATGTAGCTAGAACAGAGCCCTGGGAGGACGGAAGGGGCCCAGGCCTGAGGCAGCTAGGCAGTAGGTATTGGGTTGATTCATGACTCAAATGTATGTGAAGCAACTACCATTGGCAGGAACTTGGCCCATCACTTAGGAACAAGTACAGACAAACCTCAAGCCCTCATGAAGCTTCCAAGATTTTCAGGTAGCTAGTTTTGCCCGATGGGCATCTAGGTAGATGAGGGTCAAAGGATGTTAGAGGTGACAGCCTCCTGGCCTTCTCTAGGCCTGGAAACCTCCAGCCAGACGCTGAGGGGGACCACGTTCAAGGAAAGGAGTGACTGGTCTTTGGGCCAAGAGGGAGGGCCCCTGTCTCCAGAGAGGTCACTTGGGGGTCTGTATGAGGTATGGCTGGGTGAACCCCAGGTTCCACCCTGTGTGGGCCCAGAAGAGGACTGAGGTATATGGGGCTTACCATATAGAATCAAGTTGTGGTGGGATTCTGGGAACCCAAAGAACAGAAGAGTGACTAGGGCCTCAGAGCCAGGCCCTGTGAGGATCCTCCCCAACACAGTCAATCCCAGTCAGAATGCCCACGCTTTTCTGTACAGAGACTGGGCAGCAAGTGTAGGGAGCCCTTTACCCATAAATGTACCTCACATTTTTCCCTCCTTTGCTCTGCTGCATGTGACCTACTTGGTCACTCTTTGGGAAACCCACCATGCAGGGGGTCTGTGGAGGTTACAGTTAAAGGAGACCAAGCCCCTCATTGCTCCTTGTCTCACTCCAAACTCCACAGCACCCACTGCTCCATCATTGAAATGTTGCTACACCTCAATCCAGATTTTTTGAAGTCCTGGGACTTGGAAAACATAAAGCTTCGCAGGACCTTCCTGTTGCTCACCATGCCTGAATCAGAGGTGACCCTCCATGTCCAGAGACTCCTTAAAGAGCTGGAGAACTGAGATCCCAGTGAGTCTGAGCCCTCTGATGATGGGGCCTGTGGTGGTGACTGAGGTGTGTGCAGAGGAATCTGATGGTACCAGTGGGATCTGGCATTTGGTCCCCAGCCAGACAAGACTGACATCCTGTAGCTGGTGGACACTAGTCTGGGAAGATGTCCTGTTGTGGGGAGAGGAGATGCGCTGTTCTCAGAAGCAGGGTTCTAGTGTGAATTGGGAAACACCCAGGAAAGGCAGTCCTATTGGGGTGCTTCTCCTGCAGCTCTAGCACCACTTCAAGTGATAGAACGGCCTCCAGCAGCAGTGGCCAGTTCACCTGCTGACACCTCAGACAGCATATCACCAAAGTCCCTGTGATGGAGGAAGGATAGCCCTCAAACCTGGAGGATGGCCCAGCACCATCCACACAGGGAGAGACTGAGCCACCAGTGGCCACTGTGACCCTTCAGGAAGAGGAGGTAGCTCAGCTGCCACTAAGCAACCCAGAGGACACTGCACATTGTCTTCCAATTGGTATAGATGGTGATCCAAGCTGCCATCCCACCCTTTCCAAGAGAACCACCTCTCCTGGCAGCAACATAATTTTCAGGCACCAAAACACCAGAGGCTGGACGTCAAGAAACTATCAGGTCAGCAGCCGTCCTTCTCCTGGAAGGTTTTCCTGCTGCCCTAGTCCTGAAGTCCCCTGTGACACCCCCCACCTTTGAATCCCTGAGCTCCCAGTCCCAGATCCCCCACAAGAGCTATCCTTCCTCTCCCCTCTGAAATTCTCTTTTATTTTTTGTGATGTTAATTATTTTATTTGTTCAGGATGGCATTGTGGAATTTTAGTAAATTTTCTATTGACATAAAAATTCTCAGTCCATTCCCCAGGCTGTGCCACCACCAGCACCGTGTAGCTGAAGATGGACCCCTGAAGAGCACAGGGGTTCTGTGGGGGAAGATGCACACAGGCCATCCTGGAGGAGGTGAGCTGGAGGCCCCTGGGTATGGGGCACAGGTGACTGCGTAAGGGGTGGTGAGGATCTCAGGCCTTCAGATCTCTTATTGAGACCTGTGATGTTAACTATGTTAACTGTCATGTGCGACTACACACCCAGTCCACATCAGACAGCAAAGTTAGTATGTGTGTTCTTACTGCTCCACAAACCATGTCTCACCATCCTCTTATTGCCTAAGGCACAATGTTGAATTTCGACCAGTTTATAACTCAGTAATGGCCTGTACCATTTGAATCAAAGAATGAGTCTCATGTTTTGCATGGTGTATGACAAGCTGTGCCTCTTGCACTAGTCAGTCCACTGAAAGTGCAAAGGAAATTCAAGTGCTGCACCAGGGCATATGTGAGTGATAATAAAGCTAAAGACCTTTATGGCTGATATGGAAAAGGTTTTCATCATCTGGAGAAAAGATGAAACAAGGCACATTCCGTTAATCCAAAGCCAAATCCAGATGAGACCCTAACTCAGATTGTTCTAATGCCTAGAGAAGTGAGAAAGCTCCAGAAGGAATTTGAAGGTGCCAGAGTTTGGTTCATGGTGTTTAAGGCAAGAGGCAATCTCCATAAAATAAACATGCAAGGTGAAGCAACAGGTGCCGAGGAGAAGCTACGCTCTTGCTCAGCTGTTTGATGGAGACGTGCTGTGGTTCAGGTACTAGGAGTCCCCCAAAATCATGGGTAAGACAGTGCAAGAAGGGGTAGAGGTGAAATGATTTGGTTATGAGAGGCTGAACCCAATCAATGCATTACTCCCATGGCAGGGATGAACAGACAGCACGCATGGAAGGCGACGCCCTGGACACTCTCCAAGCCTGGAGGTGTAGGTGGCACCTGTGGAGGTGTCCAGTGGCTGTGAAAGAAGTCCGGTTGCAGGATCTGAAGTGCCTATTGGCCATCCTCAGCTCCACAACGGTTCCACAGCAGGGTTCCACATTGGAGGTGCCCAGCAACCATGGGTGGTGTCAGGATTCAGCAGCAGTAGCATCCATCTGCAGGAAAGGCACTGATCAGCGAGCCTCGGTGTCTAAAGGCAGTTTGGGGAGTCCTGTTGTATCTTTGGTGGCAGGAGACTCACCTCAGGCTGGAAGGACAACCACAGGAAGCTGCAAAGGGCAGTGCAGCCTTGGTGTTGGGCATCCATGGAGGCATCGGTGTCCGGAGTCTGGTTATGGCCATGGTGGCCAAGGCAAGTGAGGAGTCTGGAGGCAGCAATGGCAGGCGAGGTGTCCAGGTTGGAGTGTCCTCCTCCTTTGCCAGTGGAGTGAGTCTGGTTACAGTGCAGCGGGGGTGGGGGTGGCATTGTGGGTGGCCATGTGGTGACTCCTGTGGCTGCATTGTGGAGCTCTGGTGGTGGTGGCGGGGACAGCTTGAGGCAGAGGGCCTCAGAGTCAGAGGTTGACTGGAGGCTGGGGTGGCCTCTGCTTTGCTGCTCCAGGCCAATGGTCTTGCCCCTGGCAGAGCCTGTGTGTTCTGGAGGCAGGACACAGGAGGCAGCGGTACCCAGACAGCCTCTGAGGACCTTATGCTGCCCAGGCTAACTGTGCCTGGCACTGACCTGGAGCCCAATGGGTGGTTGCTGGCCCCACCCCCGGGTTCACCCTGCCTTTCCCTGGGTTTCGGCCTCTGCAGGGGGAGTAGGTTGACTGCCAGCTGGGGCAGCCCCCCCTCTTTTTCATTTTGAGCAACCTTTTTTTATTTCTACAGATTGAATTCTGATTCATTGTACACAAATAGGGTACAATTTTCATTTCTCTGGTTGTACACGATGTGCAGCCACACTATATATGTAATCATACATGTACACAGGGCAATGATGTTTGTCTCATTCCACCATCTTTTCTTCCCCCACCCACTCCCTCCCCTCATTTCCATCTACACAATTCAGTGTTCCTCCTTTCTTCCCTTACCTCCTCTGTGCCCCCCTTCTTGTATCAGCATTCACTTATTCATTTGTCCTTTGGTTTTTGAGGATTGGCTTCTTTCACATAGCATGATATTCTCCAACTCTATTTACATGCAAATGCCATAGTCTTATTATTATTTTTTAAATTCATTTTTATCATAAACAAATGGGATACATCTTGTTTCTCTGTTTGTACATGAACTAGAGGCATACCATTTGCATAAGCATACATTTACGTAGGGTAATAGGTTTTGATTCATTCTGTTATTTTTTCCTCCCCCCCACTCCTTGCACCATATTTTCCCTCTATACATTCCCTCAATCCTCCATTCTTACTCCCCTCCCACCCCCCATTATGTGTCATCATCCACTTAGCATTGCAGGAGAAGTGTTTCCCCTGCCTAATAATTTCAGTGGAAGTCATGGGATTGGGTGTGACTGGACCATCCTGGGTCAGTGCTCCTTTGTGTCCATCACACGGGATAGATTGCTGTGGAGAGTCAAGTCTGGAGGGTCAGAGTCATCCTGTGAGAGAAAGGAAGGGACACCAAAGAGAGTCCAGATGAAATGGTGAGGCAGGGAGATGGAAGCCAAGCAGGCAAGTCACAGGCGCCCACTGAAGGGTGAGGCAGCTGCATTTGGAGGGCAGCCTCTTGCAGAAGAGGTGGCTGTCCTCTCCCCTGTGCTTGCCCTGGTCCTGAGTGCTGCCTGCAGGTTACTGTGTGACAGGTGTCCACAGGATCAGGGTGTGCAGACCCTGAAATTGTGCACTCTACTTACTGTGTGGTACTCAGCTTTCCTGGGTACTTCCAATGGCCCACAGGCAGTTCCCAAATCTGGCTCAGATTCCCTGTGTTGGAATCAGTAGAGAGCTGTGAAAAATAATCATCAACAGGGTCGCATTCACACTACAGAAACTTATATTTCACAGATCTAGAGGCTGGAAGGCCAAGATAAGAGAGCCAGGATGACAGGGTCTGGCTAGGGTCCTCCCCAGGGGGAAGAGAGACTGCTTCTCATTGTATCCTCACCCTGTTATTTTTCCACAGCAACTCAGCCCTCCTCCCTGGTGCTGGGGAGACCACAGTGAGCATGAGAAAGGACCCTGTCCTCCTGGAGTTCATGGTGTAGAGGAGGGACTGAGAGAGGACAAGTGAAAGATGAAGAACTAGGATGAATTTAGAAATGGGAGGGAGCTACAGGCCTTGGGCACCAGGATGCTGTGGTCTTGGGATCCCTTATAGTGTACCCACATCATACAATGGGAAGAGACATTGGGAGAATCCTAAATCTCACAGGAGCCATTGGAAGTCTATGCAAAGGGAAGGCTCTCTCTGAAAACCATACTAGAGCCTTGTAGTGGAGCAGAGTAGGAACCGTGGGCAGGAGAGGAGTTGACTTTCCCTCTCTCACTATGGGACTGGGTCATGGTAGAGCAGCATGTCATCCTTTGTCCATCTGTATGTTTGTGCATTACAGACACATGACACATTAGGGTTTCTCAGGGAATCCATGTATATAAGGACACATACACCTAATGCCAACTGTAAAAGCAGATGCTAAAATGATCCCTAGGGAACATGGTGGGAAGTCATGGAGGCCCTGCAAGGCACAATTACATCTTCATGGTCACACACATAACCAGCAGGAGGGGATGGGTCTGAAACAAGGTTTGTCTCCCCAATTGGGTGTGCTGGCTATCCAAGGGCCTGTCTGGGCCCCTGATTCAGGGTGTGTTGAGGTAACTGAATCCACTTGTGCATATGTCATTAGAAGAAGGGCACATCCTGCTTCCCAGTGGACCTTTGGCGCCATCCTGTATGAGATAAGGAGTCCACAAGGAAGTGACCTTACTTCCTTGGCAATGGAACACACAGAACGTGGAACCTTCGTAGCTAGGCACCCCCAGTCCACATACACTCTCAGTCTGCTCTCTGGTATTGAGACAGCGAGGCCACAGCCCTGACTTGTGGTCTACCAATCTGTGGATACTCAGGACTCAGGAAAGACCTGACTAGGGGCCATTCTGGAGTGTAGTTGCTGGCTCAGGACTGGGTCCCAATGACTGGCAATTGTTCCCAAGGAGAAATGAGGTGATACAGGACAGATCACTGCAAGTGATGACACTCTTAACCTACCACTTAGAATCCCCTTTTGATAGCCCCAGACCCTCACCAGGTTTGTTGTTATTGTTGTGTGTATGTGTGTCTCATATCCCCTGAGAATATTGAGGGAAAATCTTTTGTTTTCATGTGGCATATGGCAGTGACTCATTTTTCAGTTGGCTACTGTATCTATGTTGAAATGTCCCTCTTTGACACCCAAACCTAGGGAGAAGATGGCCAATTTCATCAGTCTATTGTCCTCACTAGCGGAAAACTTGAGAGCGCTCACTCTACAGAGCCCTGTAGAAGGTGAACACCTCCTATATCCATGAATTTTTGTATTCCTTCCAAAATTCATCCAGTACCCAGAGGTTATTGCAGCTGCTGTGTAATAGGTATTTATCACTTCCAATCCCTGGCACATGGCCATCTCCTGGATAGGTGTTGGGAATGGCAGGCATCCCTCTGAATATCAGTCAGCTCTGTGGAAAGTAGGGTTTTCAGAGGACAGCCCTGCTGGGTGTTTAGGAAACCAAGTCGAATGAGCCCCAGATCTGTTTGCCTCAGGCTGGGTCCTGTGGAGCAGGCCACCAAGGGCCCAGGCCTTCCCCTTTTGTCCTGTCCTTCCCTGTGAGGAAGTTGTCTTCCTTAGGCCCCACTAATCTGAGGCCTCTTGAAAATTAGTTTTCACATTTGGGAAGGCTCCTGACATGCATGTAGCCAGAACAGAGCCCTGGGAGGACAGAAGGGGCCCAGGCCTGAGGCTGAAAAGCAGTAGGTAGCTGGGTTCTTTCATGGCTCAAATGTATGTGAAGCACCTATCATTGACAGACACTTGGCCTATCACTTAGGAACAGGTACAGACAAACCTCCCAACCCTCATGAAGCTTCCATGATTTTCAGGAAGCTAGTTGAGCCCAACGGGCATCTAGGTAGATGAGGGTCAAAGGATGTTAGAGGTGACAGCCTCCTGGCCTTCTCTAGGCCTGGAAACCTCCAGCCAGATGCTGATGGTGACCACCTTCAAGAAAAGGAGTGAGTGGTCTTTGGGCCAAGAGGGAGGGCCCCTGTCTCCAGAGAGGTCACTTGGGGGTCTGTTGTAGAGAATGGCTGGGTTAACCCAAGGTTCCACCCTGTGTGGTTCCCAGAAGAGGACTGAGGTAATCTGGTGCTTATCCTGTAGAGGGATCATAGCCAGCTGTAGTTGGATTCTGGGAACCCAAAGAACAGAAGAGTCATTAGGGCCTCAGAGCCAGGCCCTGTGAGGATCCCTCCCCAACATAGTCAGTCCCAGTCAGAATGCCCATGTTTTCTGTATAGAGACTGGGCAGCAAGTATGGGGAGCCCGTTACCCACAAATGTACTTCACAGTTTTCCCTCCTTTGCTCTGCTGCATGTGACCTGCTTGGCCACTCTTTGGGAAGGCCACCATGCAGGGTGTCTTGGGAGGTTCCAGTTAAAGGAGACCCAGCCCCTCATTTCTCCCTGTCTCACTCCAACTCCACAGCATCCTCTGCTCCATCATTGAAATGTTGCTACACCTCAATCCAGAAGATTTTTTGAAGTCCTGGGACTTGGAAAACCTAAAGCTTCGCAGGACCTTCCTGTTGCTCACCATGCCTGAATCAGAGGTGACCCTCCATGTCCAGAGACTCCTTAAACAGCTGGAGAACTGAGATCCCAGTGAGTCTGAGCCCTCTGATGATGGGGCCTGGGGTGGTGACTGAGGTGTGTGCAGAGGAATCTGCTGGTACCAGTGGGATCTGGCATTTGGTCCCAAGTCAGAAAATCCTGACATCCTGCAGCTTGTGGGCCCTCATCTGGGAAGATTTCCTGTTGTGGGGAGAGGGGCCGGGCTGTTCTCAGAAGCAGGGTTCTAGTGTGAATTGGGAAACACCCAGGAAAGTCAGTCCTATTGGGTTCCTTCTCCTGCAGCTCTAGCACCACCTCAAGTGATAGAGCAGCCTCCAGCAGCTGTGGCCCAGGTCACCTGCTTACACTTCAGACAGCATATCACCAAAGTCCCTGTGATGGAGGAAGGATAGCCCTCAAACCTGGAGGATGGCCCAACTCCAGCACCATCCACACAGGGAGAGACTGAGCCACCAGTGGCCACTGTGACCCTTCAGGAAGAGTGACTTAGCTCAGCTGCCACTAAGCAACCCAGAGGACACTGCACATTGTCTTCCAGTTGGTATAGATGGTGATCCAAGCTGCCATCCCACCCTTTCCAAGAGAACCACCTCTCCTGGCAGCAACATAATTTTCAGGCACCAAAACACCAGAGGCTGGACGTCAAGAAACTATCAGGTCAGCAGCCGTCCTTCTCCTGGAAGGTTTTCCCGCTGCCCTAGTCCTGAAGTCCCCTGTGACACCCCCCACCTTTGAATCCCTGAGCTCCCAGTCCCAGATCCCCCACCACAGCCATCCTTCCTCTCCTCTCTGAAATTCTCTTTTAATTTTTGTGATGGTAATTATTTTATTTGTTCAGGATGGCATTGTGGAATTTTAGTAACTTTACATTGATATAAAAGTTCTCAGTCCATTGCCCAGGCTGTGCCACCACCAGCACCGTGTAGCTGAAGATGGACCCCTGAAGGGCACAGGGGTCCTGTGGGGGAAGATGCACACAGGCCATCCTGGAGGAGGTGTGCTGGAGGCCCCTGGGTATGGGGCACAGGTGACTGCATAAGGGGTGGTGAGGATCTCAGGCCTTCAGATCTCTTATTGAGACCTGTGATGTTAACTATGTTAACTGTCACGTGCCACTACACACCCTGTCCACTTGAGACAGCAAACTTAGTATGTGTGTTCTTACTGCTCCACAGATAATGTCTCGCCATCCTCTTGTTCCCCAAGACACAACATTTAAGTTGGACCAGTTGATAACTCAGTAATGGCCTGTACTCTTAAATCAAGGGAAGAGTCTCATATTTTGTACACTAAATGACAAGCTGTGATTCTTGCACTAGTCAGTTCACTGAGTATGCAAAGGAAATGTTCCTGAAGGAAATTCAAGTGCTGCTCCAGGGCATATGTGAGTGATAAGAAAGCTAAAGAGTCCTAGGTCTGATATGGAAACAGTTTTCATCATCCGGAGAAAAGATGAAACAAGGCACATTCCCTTAAGCCAAGGCCAAATCCAGGTAAGACCCTAACTCAGATTGTTCTATGCCTAGAGAAGAGAGAAAGCTCAAGAAGGAATTTGAAGGTGCCAGAGTTTGGTTCATGATGTTTAAGGCAAGAGGCCATCTCCGTAAAGTAAAAGTGCAAGGTGAAGCAGCAAGTGCTGAGGAGAAGCTTCGCTCTTGCTCAGCTGTTTAATGAAGACGTACTGTGGTTAGGGGACTAAGAGTCCCCCAAAAGCTCATGGGTGAGACAGTGCAAGAAGGGGTAGAGGTGAAACGATTTGGTTATGAGAGACTGAACCCAATCAGTGCATTACTCCCCGGCAGGGATGAACAGACGGTACGCATGGAAGAAGATGCCCTCGACCCTCTCCAAGCCTGGAGATGTAGGTGGCACCTGTGGAGGTGTCCAGTGGCTGTGAAAGAAGTCTGTTTGCAGGATCTGAAGTGCATAGTGGCCATCCTCAGCTCCACAGGGGTTCCACAGCAGGGTTCCACATTGGAGCTGTCCACAAACCATGGACAGTGTCAGGATCCAGCAGCAGGGGCATCCATCTGCAGGAAAGGCACTGATCAGCGAGCCTCGGTGTCTAAAGGCAGTTTAGGGAATCCTGTTGTATCCTTGGTGGCAGGAGACTCACCTCAGGCTGGGAGGATGACCACAGGAAGCTGCAAAGAGCAGTGCAGCCTTGGCTTTGGGCATACATGGAGGCATCAGTGTCTGGAGTCTGGCTATGGCAGTGTTGGCAAGGCAAGTGAGGAGTATGGAGGCAGCAATGGCAGGCAAGGTGTCCAGCTGGGAGTGTCCTCCTTCTTCGCCAGTGGCCGGAGACTGGTTAAGTGCAGCGGGGGTGGGGGTGGCATTGTGGGTGGCCATGTGGTGACTCCTGTGGCTGCATTGTGGAGCTCTGGTGGTGGTGGCGGGGACAGGCTTGAGGCAGAGGGCCTCAGAGTCAGAGGTTGACTGGAGGCTGGTGTGGCCTCTGCTTTGCTGCTCCAGGCCAACGGTCTTGCCCCTGGCAGAGCCTGTGTGCTTGGGAGGCAGGACGCAGGAGGCAGAGGTACCCAGACAGCCTCTGAGGACCTTATGCTGCCCAGGCTAACTGTGCCTGGCACTGACCTGGAACCCAATGGGTGGTCGCTTGCCCCACCCCCGGGTTCACCCTGCCTTTCCCTGGGTTTCAGCCTCTGCAAGGGGAGTAGGTTGAATGCCAGCTGGGGCAGCCCCCCCTCTTTTTCATTTTGAGCAATCTTTTTTTTAAATTTCTACAGATTGAATTCTGATTCATTGTACACAATAGGGTACAATGTTCATTTCTTTGGTTGTACACGATGTGCAGCCACACTATATGTGTAATCATACATGTACACAGGGCAATGATGTTTGTCTCATTCCACCATCATTTCTTCCCCCACCCACTCCCTCCCCTCATTTCCATCTACACAATTCAGTGTTCCTCCTTTCTTCCCTTACCTCCTCTGTGCCCCCCTTCTTGTATCAGCATTCACTTATTCATTTGTCCTTTGGATATTCGGGATTGGCTTCTTTCACTTAGCATGATATTCTCCAACTCTATTTACATGCAAATGCCATAGTCTTATTATTATTTTTTAAATTCATTTTTATTGTAAACAAATGGGATACATCTTGTTTCTCTGTTTGTACATGAAGTAGAGGCATACCATTTGCGTAATCATACATTTACATAGGGTAATAGGTTTTTATTCATTCTGTTATATCCCCCCCATCCCCTCGCACCATATTTTCCCTCTATACATTCCCTCAATCCTCCATTCTTGCTCCCCTCCCACCCCCCATTATGTGTCATCATCCACTTAGCATTGCACGAGAAGCATTTCCCCTGCCTAATAATTTCAGTGGAAGTCATGGGATTGGGTGTGACTGGACCATCCTGGGTCAGTGCTCCTTTGCGTCCATCACAGGAGATAGATTGCTCTGGAGGGTCAAGTCTGGAGGGTCAGAGACATCCTGTGAGAGAAAGGAAGGGACACCAAAGAGAGTCCAGATGAAATGGTGAGGCAGGGAGATGGAAGCCAAGCAGGCAATCCACAGAGGCGCCCACTGAAGGGTGATGGCAGCTGCATTTGGAGGGCAGCCTCTTGCAGTAGAGGTGGCTGTCCTCTCCCCTGTGCCTGTCCCTGGTTCTGAGTGCTGCCTGCAGGTTACTGTGTGACTGGTGTCCACAGGATCAGGGTGTGCAGGCCCTGAAATTGTGCAGACTCTCTACTTGTTGTGTGGTACTCAGCTTTCCTGGGTACTTCCAATGGCCCACAGGCAGTTCCCAAATCTGGCTCAGATTCCCTGTGTTGGAATCAGTAGAGGGTTGTGAAAAATAACCATCAGCTGGGTGACCTTTACACTATAGAAACTTATATTTCACAGATCTAGAGGCTGGAAGGCCAAGATAAGAGAGCCAGGATGACAGGGTCTGGCTAGGGTCCTCCCCAGGGGGAAGAGAGACTGCTTCTCATTGTATCCTCACCCTGTTATTTTTCCACAGCAACTCAGTCCTCCTCCCTGGTGCTGGGGAGACCACAGTGAGCACGAGAAAGGACCCCGTCCTCCTGGAGTTCATGGTGTAGAAGGAGGGACTGAGAGAGGACAAGTGAAAGATGAAGAACTAGTATGAATTTAGAAATGGGAGGGAGCTATAGGCCTTGGGCACCAGGATGCTGTGGTCTTGGGATCCCTGTTGTGTACCCACATCATACAATGGGAAGAGACATTGGGACAATCCTAAATATCACAGGAGCCATTGGAAGTCTATGGCAAAGGGAAGACTCTCTCTGAAATTCACACTAGAGCTTTCCAGTGGAGCAGAGTAGGAACAGTGTTCAGGAGAGGAGTTGACTTTCCCTCTCTCACTGTGGGACTAGGTCATGGTAGAGCAGCATGTCATTCTTTGTCCATCTGTATGTTTGTGCATTACAGACACATGACACATTAGGGTTTCTCAGGGAATCCATGTGTATATGGACACATACAACTAATGCCAACCTCAAAAGCAGATGCTACAATGATCCCTAGGGAACATGGTGGGAAGTCATGGAGGCCCTGCAAGGCACAATTACATCTTCATGGTCACACACATAACCAGCAGGAGGGGATGGGTCTGAAACAAGGTTTGTCTCCCCAGTTGGGTGTGCTGACTATCCCAGGGCCTGTCTGGGCCCCTGATTCAGGGTGTGTTGAGGTAACTGCATCCACTTGTGCATATGTCATTAGAAGAAGGGCACATCCTGCATCCCAGTGGGCCTTTGGTGCCATCCTGTATGAGATAAGGAGTCCGCAAGGAAGTGACATCACTTCCTTGGCAATGGAACACACAGAACGTGGAACCCTCGTATCTAGGCACCGCCAGTCCACATACACTCTCAATCTGCTCTCTGGTGTTGAGATAGCAAGCCAACAGCCCTGACTTCTTGTGGTCTACCAATCTGTGGATACTCAGGACTCAGGAAAGACCTGAGTATGAGACCTTCTGGAGTGGAGTTGGTAGCTCAGGACTGGGTCCCAATGACTGGCAATGTTTCCCAAGGAGACATGAGGTGACAGATCACTGCAAGTGATGACACTCTTAACCTACCACTTAGAATCCCTTTTTGACAGCCCCAGACCCTCACCAGGTTTGTTGTTATTGTTGTGTGTATGTGTGTCTCATATCCCCTGAGAATATAGAGGGAAAATCTTTTGTTTTCATTTGGCATATGGCAGTGATTCACTTTGCAGATTGCTACTGTTTCCATGATGAAATGTCCCTCTTTGACTCCCCAACCTAGGAAGAAGATGACCAATTTCATCAGTCTAGTGTCCTGACTAGGGGAATACTCGACAGCACTCATTCTACAGAGCCCTGTAGAAGGTGAACACCTCCTATATCCATGAATTTTTGTATTTCTACCAAAATTCATCCAGTACCCAGAGGGTATTGCAGCTGCTGTGTAAAAGGTATTTATCACCTCCAATCCCTGGCACATGGCAATCTCCTGGATAGGTGTTGGGAATGGCAGGCATCCCTCTGAATATCAGTCACATCTGTGGAAAGTAGGGTTTCAGAGGAGAGCCCTGCTGGGTGTTTAGGAGACCAAGTAGGATGAGCCCCAGGTCTGTTTGCCTCAGGCTGGGTCCTGTGGAGCAGGCCGCCAAGGTCCCAGGCCTTCCCCTTTTTTCCTGTCCTGCCCTGTGAGGATTTTTTTCCTCATGCCTCACTAATCTGACGTCTCATGAAAATCAGTTTTTACATTTGGGAAGGCTCCTGACCTGCATGTAGCTAGAACAGAGCCCTGGGAGAACTGAAGGGGCTGAGGCCTGAGGCTGCTAGGCAGTAGGTAGTGGGGTTGATTCATGGTTCAAATATATGTGAAGCAACTACCATTGGCAGGAACTTGGCCCATCACTTAGGAACAAGTACAGACAAACCTCCCATCCCTCATGAAGCTTCCATGATTTTCAGGAAGCCAGTTGAGCCCAACGGGCATCTAGGTTGATGAGGGTCAAAGGATGTTAGAGGTGACAACCTCCTGGCCTTCTCTAGGCCTGGAAACCTCCAGTCAGATGCTGAGGCAGAGCACCTTCAAGGAAAGGAGTGAGCGGTCTTTGGGCCAGAGGGAGGGCCCCTGTCTCCAGAGAGGTCACTTGGGGGTCTGTTGGAGAGAATGGGTGGGTGAACCCCAGTCTCCACCCTGTGTGGTTCCCAGAAGAGGACGGAGATAATGTGGGGCTTATCCTGTAGAGGGATCATAGCAAGCTGTGGTGGGATTCTGGGAACCCAAAGAACAAAGAGTGACTAGGGCCTCAGACCCGGCCCTGTGAGGATCCCTCCCCAACACAGCCAATCCCACTCAGAATGCCCATGCTTTTTTGTATAGAGACTGGGCAGCAAGTATGGGGAGTCCTTTACCCAGAAATGTACCACACAGTTTTCCCCTTTGCTCTGCTGCATGTGACCTGCTTGGCCACTCTTTGGGAAGGCCACCATGCAGGGGGTCTTGGGAGGTTCCAGTTAAAGGAGTTCTCCCGTCATTGCTCCCTATCGCACCCCAAACTCCACAGCACCCTCTGCTCCATCATTGAAATATGGCTACACCTCAATCCAGAAGAGTTTTTGAGATCCTGGGATTTGGACAACCTGAAGCTTCTCAGGATCTTCCTGTTGCTCACCATGCCTGAATCAGAGGTGACCCTCCATGTCCAGAGACTCCTTAAACAGCTGGAGAACTGAGATCCCAGTGAGTCTGAGCCCTCTGATGATAGGGACTGGGGTGGTGACTGAGGTGTGTGCAGAGGAATCTGTGCTGGTGCCAGTGGGATCTGGCATTTGGTCTCCAGTCAGACAAGCCTGACGTCTTGCAGCTGGTGGACACTAGTCTGGGAAGATGTCCTGTTGTGGGGAGAGGGGCCGGGCTGTTCTCAGAAGCAGGGTTCTAGTGTGAATTGGGATAAGGCCCAGGGAAAGGCAGTCCTGTTGGGGTGCTTCTCCTGCAGCTCTAGCACCACCTCAAGTGATAGAACGGCCTCCAGCAGCTGTGGCCCAGGTCACCTGCTTACACTTCAGACAGCATATCACCAAAGTCCCTGTGATGGAGGAAGGATAGCCCTCAAACCTGGAGGATGGCCCAGCACCATCCACACAGGGAGAGACTGAGCCACCAGTGGCCACTGTGACCCTTCAGGAAGAGGAGGCAACTCAGCTGCCACTAAGCAACCCAGAGGACACTGCACATTGTCTTCCAGTTGGTATAGATGGTGATCCAAGCTGCCATCCCACCCTTTCCAAGAGAACCACCTCTCCTGGCAGCAACATAATTTTCAGGCACCAAAACACCAGAGGCTGGACGTCAAGAAACTATCAGGTCAGCAGCCGTCCTTCTCCTGGAAGGTTTTCCCGCTGCCCTAGTCCTGAAGTCCCCTGTGACACCCCCCACCTTTGAATCCCTGAGCTCCCAGTCCCAGATCCCCCACCACAGCCATCCTTCCTCTCCCCTCTGAAATTCTCTTTTAATTTTTGTGATGGTAATTATTTTATTTGTTCAGGATGGCATTGTGGAATTTTAGTAACTTTTACATTGATATAAAAGTTCTCAGTCCATTGCCCAGGCTGTGCCACCACCAGCACCGTGTAGCTGAAGATGGACCCCTGAAGGGCACAGGGGTCCTGTGGGGGAAGATGCACACAGGCCATCCTGGAGGAGGTGAGCTGGAGGCCCCTGGGTATGGGGCACAGGTGACTGCGTAAGGGGTGGTGAGGATCTCAGGCCTTCAGATCTCTTATTGAGACCTGTGATGTTAACTATGTTAACTGTCACGTGCCACTACACACCCTGTCCACTTGAGACAGCAAACTTAGTATGTGTGTTCTTACTGCTCCACAGATAATGTCTCGCCATCCTCTTGTTCCCCAAGACACAACATTTAAGTTGGACCAGTTGATAACTCAGTAATGGCCTGTACTATTTGAATCAAGGGAAGTGTCTCATGTTTTGCATGGTACATGACAAGCTGTGCCTCTTGCACTAGTCAGTCCACTAAAAATTCAAAGGAAATTCAAGTGCTGCTCCAGGGCATATGTGAGTGATAAGAAAGCCAAAGAGTCCTATGGCTGATATGGAAAAAGTTTTCATCATCTGGAGAAAAGATGAAACAAGGCACATTCCCTTAAGCCAAGGCCAAATCCAGATTAGACCCTAACTCAGATTGTCCTATGCCTAGAGTAGAGAGAAAGCTCCAGAAGGAATTTGAAGGTGCCAGAATTTGGTTCATGATGTTTAAGGCAAGAGGCCATCTCCATAAGATAAAAGTGCAAGGTGAAGCAGCAAGTGCTGAGGAGAAGCTACGCTCTTGCTCAGCTGTTTGATGAAGACATGCTGTGGTTCTGGTACTAGGAGTCTCCCAAAACTCGTGGGTGAGACAGTGCAAGAAGGGGTAGAGGTGAAATGATTTGGTTATGAGAGGCTGATCCCAATCTGTGCATTACTCCCCTGGCAGGGATGAGCAGGTTGCACTCATGGAAGGGGACGCCCTCGACCCTCTCCAAGCCTGGAGGTGTAGATGCCACCTGTGGAGGCATCCAGTGACTGTGAAAGAAGTCTGGTTGCAGGATCTGAAGTGCATAGTGGCCATCCTCAGCTCCACAGGGGTTCCACAGCAGGGTTCCACATTGGAGGTGCCCAGCAACCATGGGCAGTGTCAGGATCCAGCAGCAGGGACATCCATCTGCAGGAAAGGCACTGATCAGCGAGCCTCGGCATCTAAAGGCCATTTGGGGAGTCCTGTTGTATCTGTGTCAGCAAGGAGACTCACCTCAGACTGGAAGGACGATCACAGGAAGCTGCAAAGGGCAGTGCAAAGGGCAGTGCAGCCTTGGCTCTGGGCATCCATGGAGGCATCGGTGTCCAGAGTCTGGTTATGGCAGTGGTGGCCAAGGCAAGTGAGGAGTCTGGAGGGAGCAATGGCAGGCAAGGTTTCCAGCTGGGAGCGTCCTCATCCTTTGCCAGTGGTGGGAGTCTGGTTACAGTGCAGCGGGGGTGGGGGTGGCATTGTGGGTGGGCATGTCCGGACTCCTGTGGCTGCAGTGTGGAGCTCTGGTGGTGGTGGTGGGGACAGCTTGGGGCAGAGGGCCTCAGAGTCAGAGGTTGACTGGAGGCTGGGGTGGCCTCTGCTTTGCTGCTCCAGGTCACTGGTCTTGCTCCTGGCAGAGCCTGTGTGCTCGGGAGGCAGGACACAGGAGGCAGTGGTACCCAGACAGCCTCTGCGGACCTTATGCTGCCCAGGCTAACTGTGCCTGGCACTGGCCTTGAGACCACTGGGTGGTGGCTTGTCCAGCCCCCGGGTTCACCCTGCCCTTCCCTGGGTTGCAGCCTCTGAGGGGGAGTAGGTTGGCTGCCAGCTGGGGCAGCCCCTCTTTTTTATTTTTGAGCAATGTTTTTTATTTTTACAGATTGCATTTTGATTCATTGTACACAAATAGGGTACAATTTTCATTTCTCTGGTTGTACACGATGTGCAGCCATACTATGTGTGTAATCATACATGTACACAGGGCAATGATGTTTGTCTCATTCCACCATCTTTTCTTCCCCCACCCACTCCCTCCCCTCATTTCCCTTTACACATCCAATGTTCCTCCTTTTTCCCTTACCTCCTTTGTGCCCCCCTTCTTGTATCAGCATCCACTTATTCATACGTCCTTTGTTTTTTGGGGATTGGCTTCTTTCACTTAGCATGATATTCTCCAACTCTGTTTACCTGCAAATGCCATAGTCTTATTATTATTTTTTAAATTCATTTTTATTGTAAACAAATGGGATACATCTTGTTTCTCTGTTTGTACACGAAGTAGAGGCATACCATTTGCATAAGCATACATTTACATAGGGTAATAGTTTTTGATTCATTCTGTTATTTTTTTCTGCCCCCACCCCTCCCACCCCTATTTTCCCTCTATATTGTCCCTCATTCCTCCATTCTTGTTCCCCTCCCAACCCCCATTATCCGCTTATCACCAAGATCATTCGTCCTTTGGTTTTTTGAGATTGGCTTATCTCACTTAACATGATATTCTCCAATTTCATCCATTTGCCTGCAAATGCCATAATTTTATCATTCTTTATGGCTGAGTAATATTCCATTGTGTATATATATCACAGTTTCTTTATCCATTCATCAATTGAAGAACATCTACATTGGTTCCACAGTCTGGATATTGTGAATTGAACAGCTATGAACATTGATGTGGCTGTATCTCTGTAGTATGCTGATTTTAAGTTCTTTCGGTATAGGCCAAGGAGTGGGATAGCTGGGTCAAATGGTGGGTCCATTCCAAGTTTTCTAAGGAATCTCCACACTGCTTTCCAGAGTGTCTGCACTAATTTGCAACCCACCAGCAATGTATGAGTGTACCTTTTTCCCCACATCTTCTCCAACACCTATTGTTGCTTGTGTTCTTGATAATCACCATTCTAATTGTGGTGAAATGGAATCTCAGTGTAGTTTTGATTTGAATTTCTCTTATTACTAAAGATGGTGAACATTTTTTCATATGTCTGTTGATTGCTTGTAGATCTTCTGTGAAGTGTCTTTTCATATCCTTAGCCCATTTGTTGATTGGGTTATTTGTATTCTTCATGTAGAGTTTTTTGAGTTCTTTTTTTTTTTTTTTTGGGGTGCTGGGGATCGAACCCAGGGCCTTGTGCTTATAAGGCAAGCACTCTACCGACTGGGCTATCTCTCCAGCCCTGGGCTATCTCCCCAGCCCGAGTTCTTTATATATTCCGGAAATTAGTGCTCTATCTGAAGTATGAGTGTCAAAGATTTTCTCCCACTCTGTAGTCTCTCTCTTCACATTGCTGATAGTTTTCTTTGTTGAGAGAAAGCTATTTAGTTTTAATCTATACCAGTTATTGATTCTTGCTTTTATTTCTTGTGCTATGGGAGTCCTGTTAAGGAAGTCTGATCCTAAGCCAACAAGTTGAAGATTTGGACCTACTTTTTCTTCTCTAAAATGCCGGGTCTCTGGCCTGATTTCAAGGCCCTTGATCCATTGTGAGTTGAGTTTTGTGCAGGGTGAGAGATAGGGGTGTAGTTTCATTCTGTTGCATATGGATTTCCAGTTTTCCCAGTTCCATTTATTGAAGAGGCTATCTTTTCTCCATTGCATATTTTTGGCACCCTTGTCTAGTATGAGAAAATTGTATTTATTTGGGTTTGTGTCCGTGTCTTCTATTCTGTACCATTGAGCTACCTGTCTATTTTGGTGCCAATACCATGCTGTTTTTATCACTATTGCTTTGTAGTATAGTTGAAGTTCTGGTATTGCGATACCCCCTGTTTCATTCTTCCTGCTAAGGATTGCTTAACTATTTTGGGTTTCTTATTCTTCCAGATGAATTTCATGATTGCTTACTCTATAAAGTATTTCATAAGGTACATCATTGGGATTTTAATTGGAATTGCATTGAATCTGTATAGTACTTTTGGTAGTATGGCCATTTTGACAATATTAATTCTGCCTATCCAAGAACATGGGAGATCTTTCAATCTTCTAAGGTCTTCCTCAGTTTCTTTCTTCAATGCTTTGTAGTTTTCATTGTAGAGATCTTTTACCTCTTTGGTTAGATTGATTCCCAAGTATTTTGTTTTTTGAGACTATTGCAAATGGAGTTGTTTTTCTCATTTCCCTTTCAGGTGTTTCATTACTTGCATATAAAAATGCTTTAGATTTATGCGTGTTGATTTATAGCCTGCTATTTTGCTGAATTTCTTGATGAGGTCTAGAAGTTTTCTGGAGGAGGTTTTTGGATCCTCTAAATATAGAATCATGTCATCAGGAAATAGTGACAGCTTAAGTTCATCTTTTCCTATTCATATCCCTTTAATTTCTTTAGTCTCCCTAATTGCTCTGGCTAGAGTTTCGAGGACAATGTTGAATAGAAGTGGTGAAAGAGGACAACGCTGTCTTGTTCCCATTTTTAAAGGGAAAGTTCTCAGTTTTTCTCCATTAAGAATGATGTTGGCCATGGGCTTAGCTTAAATAGCCTTTACAATATTCAGGTATTTTCTTTCTATCCCTATTTTTTCTAGTGTTTTGAGTATGAAAGGGTGTTGTATTTTGTCGAATGCTTTTTCTGCGTCAATTGAAATAAACATATGATTCTTATCCTAAAGTCTATTGACATGATGGATTATGTTTATTGATTTATGGATGTTAAACCATCCTTGTATTCCAGGGATGAACCCCACTTGATCATGGTGCACAATTTTCTTAATATGTTTTTGGATATGGTTTGCCAATATTTTGTTAAGGATCTTTGCATCTATATTCATCAAGGATATTGGTCTAAAATTTTCTTTCCTTGATGTGTCTTTGCCTGGTTTTTCAAAGAACCAACTTTTTGTTTTGTCAATATTTTGAATTGTTTCTTTTGTTTCAATTTCATTGACTTCAGCTCTGATTTTAATTATTTCCTGTCTTCTACTACTTTTGCTGTTATTCTGTTCTTTTTCTTGGGTTTTGAGCTGTAATGTTAGTTCATTTAGTTGTTGACTTTTTATTCTTTTCTGGAATGCACTCCATGCAATGAATTTTCCTCTTAGTACTGCTTTCTTAGTGTCCCAGAGATTTTGATATGTTGTATCCTCATTCTCATTGACCTCTAAGAATTTTTGCATCTCCTCCCTGATGTTTTCTGTTATCCATGTTTCATTCAATAGCATATTATTTAGTCTCCAATTGTTGGAATAATTCTGTTTTTTATTTTGTCATCAATTTCTACTCTCAATCCATTATGATCTGATAGAACATAAGACAGTATCTCTATTTTTTTGCATTTCCTAAGGGCTGCTTTGTGGCATAACATATGGTCCATTTTTGAGAAGGTTCCATGTGCTGCTGAGAAGAAAGTGAACCCGCTCATTGATGGATGGAATATTATTTATATGTCTATTAAGTCTAAGTTATTGATTGTGTTGTTGAGTTCTATGGTTTCTTTGGTTGGTTTTTGTTTAGAAGATCTATCTAGTGGTGACAGTGGTGCGTTAAAGTCACCTGAATTATTGTGTTGTGGTCTATGTGATTCTTGAAATTGAGAAGGATTTCTTTGATGTACAGGGATGCACCATTGTTTGGGGCATAAATATTTACTATCGTTATGTCTTCCTGATTTATGGTTCCCTTAAGCAGTATGAAATGTCCTTCTTTATCCCTTCTGACTAACTTTGGCTTGAAGTCCACTTTATCTGATATAAGGATGGAAACCCCTGCTTTTTTACTGAGTCCATATGCATGGTAGGTTTTTTTCCCATCCTTTCACCTTTAGTCTGTGGATGTCTTTTTCTATGAGATGAGTCTCTTGCAGGCAGCATACTGTTGAGTGCTTCTTTTTAGTCCATTCTCCCAGTCTATGTCTTTTGATTGATGAGTTTAGGCCATTAACATTCAGGTTATTATTGAGATATGATTTGTATTCCCAGTCATTTGGCTTATTTTTGGTTTTTAATTTGACTTGGTTTCTCCTTTGAGTGTTTTCTTCCTTAAGGTAGTTCCTCCCTGTGCTGACCTCCATTGTTGTTTCTCATTTCCTCCTCATGGAATATTTTGTTGAGAACATTCTGTTCTGCAGGCTTTCTATTTGTAAATTCTTTTAACTTTTGTTTATCATGGAAGGATTTTATTTCATTTTGAAATCTGAAGGTTAGTTTTGCTGGGTATAGGATTCTTGGTTGGCAACCATGTTCTTTCAGAGCTTGAAATATGTTGTTGCAGGACCTTTTAGGTTTTAGAGTCTGGGTTGAGAAGTGGGCTGCTATCCGTATTGGTTTCCCCCTATATGTAATTTTTTTTTGAAGGCCGCTTTTCTCTCATCTTTATTTTGAATGTTAGACATTTTCATTATAATATGCCTTGGTGTGGATCTGTTGTGATTTTGTGCATTTGGTGTTCTGTAAGCCTCTTGTATTTGATTTTCCATTTCATTCTGCAGGTTTGGGAAATTTTCTGATATTATTTTATTGAATATGTTGTTCATTCCTTTGGTTTGTATTTCTGTGCTTTCCTCAATCCCAATAATTCTTAAATTTGGTCTTTTCATGATGTCCCATAGTTCTTGGGACATGATTCTGTTCATGATTTCTTACCATCTTCTGTGTTTGGACAACTTTATTTTCAATATTAAATATTTTTTCTTCATTGTCTGAGGTTCTGTCTTCCAAGTGGTCTGGTCTTTTGGTGATGCTTTCCATTGAGTTTTTTATTTGGTTTATTGTTTCCTTCATTTCAAGAATTTCCATTTGCTGTTTTTTGAGAATCTCTATCTCTTTTTTGAAATGATCTTTTGCTTCCTGCAAGTGCTCTTTCAGCTTATTTGTATTATCATTCATTGTCTGCATTTGCTCTCTTATCTCATCCTTTGCTTCATGAATCATCTTAATCATGTATAATCTGAAGTCCTTTTCTGACATTTCTTCTAACATACTGTCATTGGATTCTACTAATATAGAATCTAGATTTGTTTGGATCATTTTCTTCCCTTGTTTTTTCATGTTGTTCATGTATCTTCCCCTCTAGCAGTGCAGATCCGGGGTATTGCAGTTTTCCCCCATAGACTTATAGTGGCCCTATAGGTTCCCCATACCTTTTCTTTAAGGGGAGATCAATATTAGCAGTGCCCAATTCAGACACTATGCAATCCTAGATCAAATAGCCCCTTTGAGGACAATAACACAATTGTCATAATAAACAGAATGAGTTCAAATATTATCTTCAGTAAAACAAACAGATTTGCTATAAGATCTGCAGTTTCTTATGGAGGACAAAGAGGATGCAGAGGGATGTAGAATGTGGCTGTAAATGGGATAAGAAATGAATATACAGAGGTTCTAGATAATAGAAAGGGTGAGGGTATAATCAAAAGAAATTGAATGTTAGCAAGTAAAAAAAGGAGAAAGGGACTCTGAGGGAACAGGTAAACAAAAGGAAAAGAGAGCAAGACAAGTAAAGAAATAAAAACTTAAAATTTTTCAATAAGGAGAAAAAAGAAAATCTACAGTATAACACTTGTATAGTAATGAAACTTCCCAGTCTTCAGTCGCCTGATGCATGAGAGGTACCTGTCAATGAGCTTCAAGTCTCCAGCAGGCGTCTCAGGATGGGATTTGCCCCACCTAAAGATCGGAGCTACGGCTTCCAGGATTATTTAAGATGGCCGCTCTGGCTTCCAAATGTGTTGGTAAATTGGGAGCTGCAGCTCAGTGTGTGGACGTGGTCAACTGAAGGTTCTGGAGGTGGGATAAGGTTGGTCAGGCAGGGGTCCTGGAGGTTGGGTGTGTTTGGTGTGGTTGCGGGATCCTGGAAGCCTGGTGTAATCAGTCAGTCTGGCGTCTCGGTATCCTGGAGATGGGGCTCAGTCAGTCTGGCCAGAGGTCCTACGGGGCTTGGCTGTTGTCTTAAAATGGCGGCAGCCACGCGTAATCAAACCTGCAGGTACTGTAACAGTGAACTTCCAGGCAACAGCAGGCAGCTGGCGCTCCACTGGCGGTCGGCGATCAGTTTGCTGACTGTTGTCGGATGATTGGGTGGTGAGCCTTGTGCATTGGGTGATGGATAGGTTTAAGGCAGGTGATGGGCAGGCCAGGGGCAGGCAAATGGCAGATGATAGGCGCCTGACAGTGAGCAATCTGCACTCAAAAAAGACGTTGATATGCTAGCAGACTGCAGGTGATCACAGCAGACAAATGGGGTAAACAGCAGGGGATCGATAAGCAGCAAAAACTGCCTCACCAAGAAACAGATATCCTCTGCTTGAAATCAGTTACGGAGTGACAAGGAACACAGTCTCCCTGTAGTCCGCCATGTTGGATTTGCCAGTATGGCCATTTTGACAATATTAGTTCTGCCTATTGAAGAACATGGGAGATCTTTCCATCTTCTAAGGTTTTCTTTAATTTCTTTCTTTAGTGTTTTGTAGTTGTCATTGTAGAGGTCTTTCACCTCTTTTGTTAGATTGATTCCCAAGTATTTTATTTTTTTCAAAGTTAGTTTTCCTAACTTCTCTTTCTGAAGATTCATCACTTATGTATAAAACTGCATTAGATTTATGAGCACTGATCTTATATCCTGCTACTTTACTGAATTCACTTGTGAATTCTAAAAGTTTTCTGGTGGAATTTCCCAGTACCTCTTAATATATAATCATGTAATCAGCAAATAGGGATAGTTTGAGTTCTTCTTTTCCTATTCATATCCCTTTAATTTTTGGTCTGTCTACTTGTTCTGACTAGAGTTTCAAGGACAATGTTGAATAGAAGTGGTGAAAGAGGGCATCCCCAACTTGTTCCAGTTTTTAGGGGGAATGCTTTCAGTTTTTCACCATTTAGAATGATATTGGCCATGGGCTTAGCATAGATGGCCTTTACAATGTCAAGGAATGTTCCCACTATCCCTATTTTTTCTAGTGTTTTGAGCATGAAGGGATGTTGTATTTTATCAAATGCTTTTTCTGCATCTATCAAAATAATCATGTGATTCTTGAATTTAAGTTTGTGAATTACTTTTACTGATTTCCGAATGTTGAACCAACCTTGCATCCCTGGGATAAAACCCACTTGATCATTGTGCAGTATCTTTTTAATATATTTTTGTATGCATTTTGCTAAGATTTTTTTGAGAATTTTTGCATCAATATTCATTAAGGATATTGGTCTGAAATTTTGTTTCCTCCATGTGTCTCTGTCTGGTTTAGGTATCAGGGTGATATTGTCTTCATAGAATGAGTTTGGGATTGTTCCCTCCTCTTCTATTTCATGGAATACTTTTAGAAGTATTGGAATGAGCTCTTCTTTAAAGGTTATGTAGAACTCGGCTGAGAATCCATCTGGTCCTGGACTTTTCTTTGTTAGTAGGCTTTGATGACTTATTTTCATTACTTGAAATTGATCTATTTGAATTGTGTATGTCTTCCTGGTTCAGTTTAGGTATTTCATATGTCTCTAGAAGTCTGTTGATGTCTTCGAGATTTTCTATTTTGTTGGAGTATAGATTTTCAAAATAGCTTCTGATTATGTTTTGTATTTCAATCGTGTCTGTTGTGATATTTCCTTGTTCATTCTGAATTTTAGTAATTTGGGTTTTCTCTCTCCTTCTCTTTGTTAGTGTGGCTAAGGGTTTATCAATTTTGTTTATTTTTTCAAAGAACCAACTATTTATTTTGTTAATTTTTCAGTTGTTTCTTTTGTTTCAATTTTGTTGATTTCAGTTCTGATTTTAACTATTTCCTGTCTTCTACTACTTTTGGTGTTGCTCTATTCTTCTTTTTCTAGGACTTTGAGCTATAGTGTTAGCTCATTTATGGTTGATTTTTTCTTCTTCTATTGAATGCACTCTACAAAATAAATTTTCCTCTAAGAACTGCTTTCATAGTGTCCCAGAGATTTTGATATGATGTTTCTTTGTTCTCATTTACCTCTAAGAATTTTTCAATCTCCTTCCTGATGTCTTCTGTTATTCATTCATCATACAATAGCATATTATTTAATCTCCAGGTGTTGGAGTTGTTTCTGTTTTTTATTCTGTCATTTATTTCTAACTTCAATCCATTATGATCTGATAGAATACAAGGTAGTGTCTCTATCTTCTTGTACTTGCTAACATTAGCTTTGTGGCATAAAATATGGTCTATTTTAGAGAAGGATTCATGTGCTGCTGAGAAGAAAGTGTATTCGTTCTTTATTGGATGGTATATTCTATAAATGTCCATTAAGTAAATGACTGATTTTGTTGAGATCTATGGTTTCTTTGTTCAAGTTTTGTCAGGAAGATCTGTCCAGTGGTGAGCGAGGTGTGTTAAAATCACCTAGTATTATTGTGGTGTGCTCTATTTGATTTCTGGAATTGAGAAGGATTTGTTTGATGTACATGGTTGAGCCACTGTTTGGGCATAGATAATTATGATTGTTATGTCTTGCTGATTTATGCTTCCCTTAAGCAGTATGAAATGTCCTTCTTTATTCCTTCTGACTAACTTTGGCTTGAAGTCCACATTATCTGATATTAGGATGGATACTCTGGCTTTTTTGCTGTGTCCATGTGCATAGTATGTTTTTTCCCATCCTTTCACCTTTAGTGGGAAATCCCTTTCTGTGAGATGAGTCTTGTAGGCAGCAAATTGTTGGATCTTTCTTTTTAATCCAATCTGCCAGTCTATGTCTTTTGATGAAGGTGTTTAGGCCAGTAACATTCAGGGTTTTTATTGAGATATGATTTGTATTCCTGGTCATTTGGCTCTTTTTTTTTTTTTTTTTTTTGACACAACTTGGTTTCTCCTTTATTTGGCTTGTCTTTCGGGTAGTTCCTCCAGTGTGGTTCCTCCCTTTGCTGATTTACATCATTGTTTTTCATCTCTTCCTCATGGAATATTTTGTTGAGAATGCTCTGTAATGGTGGCTTTCTTTTTGTAAATTCTTTCAGCTTTTGTTTATCACAGAAAGATTTTATTTCATCGTCAAATCTGAAGTAAGTTTTGCTGGGTATAAGATTCTTGGTTGGCATCCGTTTTATTTCAGGACTTGAAAAATGTTGTTCCATGCCCTTCTAGCTTTTAGGGTCTGGATTGAAAAATCTGCTGATATCTGTATTGGTTTCCCTCTGAATGTAATTTGATTCTTTTCTCTCACAGCCTTTAAAATTCTGTCTTTATTTTGTATGTTAGGTATTTTCATTATAATGTGCCCTGGTGTGGGTCTGTTGTAATTTTGTGTATTTGGCATCCTATAAGCCTCTTGTTCTTGATTTTCTATTTCATTCTTCAAATTTGGGAAATTTTCTGATATTATTTCATTAAATAGATTGTTCATTCCTTTGGTTTGTTTCTCTAAGCCTTCCTCAATCCCAATAATTCTCAAATTTGGCCTTTTCATGATATCCCATAATTCTTGTAGATTCTGTTCATGATTTCTTACCATCTTCTCTGTTTGGTCAACTTTGTTTGCAAGATTAAATATTTTGTCTTCAATATCTGAGGTTCTGTCTTCCAGATGTTCTATCCTATTGGTTATGCTTTCTATGGAGTTTTTGATTTGATTTATTGTTTCCTTCATTTCAAGGATTTCTGTTTGTTTCTTTTTCAATATCTCTAACTCTTTATTGAAATGATCTTTTGCTTCCTGCATTTGCTCTTTTAACTATCAATTGGTGTAATCATTCAATGCCAGCATTTGTTCTTTCATCTCATCATTCAATGCCTGCATTTGCTCTTTCATGTCCTCGTTTGCTTCTCTGATCATTTTAATTATGTACATTCTGAACTCCCTTTCTGACGTTTCTTCTGCCATGCTGTCATTGGATTTTATTGCTATACCATCTAGGTTTGTTTGGGACATTTTCTTCCCTGTTTTCTCATATTGGTCAGGTATCTTCCCCTCTAGTAGAGAAACTCTGGGATATTGTAGATTTCCTCTATTGACTAATATTGTCTCTGTAGATTTCCAATAACTCACCTCTTAGCCTTTAGTAGCCTGCAGTCTTGGAGGAACTTGATAATGTGGTGCTCCACTAGGAAGCTGCCCCTCTAGGGGTGGTGGCCTTCAGGTGGGGTATATTCCCTGTCAGTGGGCAGAGGCGCCTCCACTTGTTGACTGATGGTCAGTCAAAGGGGGACTAGACTGCAGAGTCGGGCACGTCTGATCTGGGTCTGTGTCTCTGGTTCTACTGCCCTGGTGGGAAAGCCTTGCCCTGCGGGGATGAGTAACCAATGGGGAGGTTTTGCTGGGCAGCTCTCCTCTGAGAAGTTCCCTTCAGTCCAGAACTACCAACTGGACTGGGAAGCCTTCCTCTGTGATGTTCCCAGGGGTCCTGACCTACCGCCTGGGCTGGGGAATCTGTCCCTGTGAGGGACTCCCTCTCTGAGCGGCCCTCCTCTGCTACATTCCCTGGGGACCGGAGCTACCACCTTGACCTCTGACCCTCTGTGTCAAAGCCTCTCACTGTGTGGCCCTCCTCTGCAATGCTCCTGGTTGACTGGGTTCTCGGCTCCAGCATGGGAGTCTCACTGGGCCACTCTACTCCATGAAGTTCCCTGCATTTCGGGACTACTGCCCCATCAGGGGAGCCTGACCAGTGGGAGAGACTCACCTGGTCTGAGTTGGTCCCGAGTCTCTCAATACCTCCTCTTCTTGACTCCTGGGTCTTGTCAAAGGTCCTCTAATCTCCTGTAGGTGTCTCAGGAAGGGAGCTGCCCTTCCAATGATGATGGCCACGCCCTCAGGAATAATTCAAAATGCCTGCACCAGCCTATAAAGAAGCCTCTGGCTAGCTCCGCAATGTAGGTGGGCTGGCTCATCTGCCAGCTTGCTCCGTGATGGCAACAGACCTTGGTGTGGTGGCTGGGTGGGTTTGCTCAGTGATGGTGTCTGTCTTCACCTGGTGGTTAGGTGGGTTGGCTGCCTGCTCCCTAGCTCCACAAGGCAGGCGGGTTGGGTTGCCCGCTTGCTACTTCTGCTATGCAGGTGGCCTGACTCACCCGCCAGCTCGCTCTGTGACTGCCATAGTCTTTTTATTCTTTATGACTGGGAAATATTCCATTTTGTGAATGTACCAGTTTCTTTATCCATTCATCTATTGAAGGGTATCTGGGTTGGTTCCACAATCTCTTGCTATTGTGAATTGAGCTGCTATAAACATTGATTTGGCTGTGTCACTGTAATATGTTGATTGTAAGTCTTTTGGCTATAAACAAAGGAGTGGGATAGCTGGGTGAAATGGTGGGTCTATTCCAAATTTTCTGAGGAATCTCCGTACTGCTTTCCAGAGTGGTTGCACCAATCTGCAGGCCCACCAGAAATATATGAGTGTACCTTTCTCCCCACATCCTCAGCTATTGGTGTTTCTGCCAAGTCCGCATGTCTGAGAAGAGGGTTACCTGCCAGAGGATGATGTTGGCTATAAATAAATTGACTACCCATAAACTTATCTAATCAATAAATACACAAGAGCCAATATTCTTTTTAAATGAGAGGGGCGTGATGGGTCTGGCCATGCCAGTTCTGGCTTCTAACAACCTGGAGTAGCCCAACTCTCTCTTATTTATAAAAGACACAGGTAAAGGGGTCCAGAATGGGAGGGGCTTCTTCTGTGATGGACAGGATGGGGTGGAGTTAGGGGATCCATTTTCTCAGGGAAACTATCTCAGGACCAGAGAAGGAACCACTCCCACACAGCGCCACATACATCCCAGCAATCTGGGACAGACCTCTGTGGCTGCCAGTTCCTAGAAGCCAGGCCTCTGTGTCCCATGGCTCAACCTTGTCTGATTCTGCTAGAGAAGGATGGCTCCCCACACTTATTGTTGCTTGTATTCTTGATAATTGCCATTCTGACTGGAGTGAGATGGAATCTTAGGGTAGTTTTAATTTGCATTTCTCTATTTACTAGAGATGTTGAATGTTTTTTCATATATTTGCTGATCACTTGTATAATGTGAAGTGTCTGTGTAGTCCTTTAACCCATTTATTGATTGGGTTCTTTGTAATGTTTTAGTTTTTTTTTAATTAAGCAGAGAGACAATGTTTGCATCAACATGTTACTTATAAAAAATGAAATTTGCCTGTGAATTTTTTTGACAGTGATACTTTTAAAAAATTTTATATTTGTATATAGGGTAATAATGTCTGTCTCAATCTATTGTCCTTTCCAATCCCACCCACCCCACACCTCCCCTCACTCCCCTCTGCATGATCCACAGTTCCTTTATTCTTCCCTACCCACTCCCCACTATGGATTAGCATCTGCTTGTCCGAGAAAACATTTGCCTTCGATTTTGGGGATTGGCTTATTTCACTTAGCTTGTTATTCTCCAGTTCCATCTGTTTACCTGCAAAGGCCATAATTTCTTTCTTCCTTAATGCTGAGTAATATTCCACTGTGTGTGTGTACCACAATTTCTTTATCCATTCATCTGTTTAAGGGCATCTAAGTTAGTTCCACAATTTGGCCATCATGAATTGAGTTGCTATAAACATTGATGTGACTATGTCACTGTAGTATGCCCATTTTAAGTCCTTTGAATATAAACCGAAAAGTGGGATAGGTGGGTCTATTCCAAGTTCTCTTAGGAATCTCCATACTGCTGTCCAAAATGGTTGCACCAATCTGCAGTCCCACCAGCAGTGTATGAGTGTACCTTTCTCCCCAGATCCTCAGAAACACTTATTGTTGCTGTATTCTTGATAATTGCCATTCTGAATGGAGTGAGATGAAATCTTTGGGTAGTTTTGATTTGCATTTCTTTAATTGCTAGAGATGTGGACATTATTTCATATATTTGTTAATCGTTTGTATATCTTCTTCTGTGAAGGGTCTGCTCAGTTCCTTAGTCCACCTATTGGTTGAATTCTTTATATTTTTTATTATAAAGAATTTAAAAAACTTTACACCAAAAATACAAGGACCCAATCAATACATGGGCTAAGGAACTGGGGCAGCCTTTGGGGGGGACACCCACCTCCCCAACCCCATTTCCCCTGGGCTGTGGTGGAGAGCAGTAGTTGGGGGGGGAGGTGCCTAGCAAACCCTCACCCTCAAAGCGCATCCCTGTGGCGGGAGGAGGGTGGAGGGCAGAGGCGGCAGAGGGAGAGTGAGGCTCAGAGTCCTTGGTCTTGGTCTTCTGCCACCCTCAGCCACAGAAATGCGCTTTGAGGATGAAGATGTCCTAGGTCCTCGGGGCTCTGCCCCACAGCCCACGTGGGATGTGGCTGGGGAGGGAGGGGGTCCTCTCCCAAGGTGCCACACCTGGCAGATGGCCTAGCTCCCCTGCAGAGGTCGTAGCGGGGGTGGGGCGAGCAGCCACCCAGTGGGCTCAAGGCCAGTGCGAGGCACAGATGTGTGGGCAGCATAAGGTCCTGGGCAGCTGTCTGGGCACCTCCGCCTCCTGTCCTGCTTCCTGAGCAGGCAGGCTCTGCCAGGAGCAAGGCCAAGGCCCTAGAGCAGCCACCTCGAAGGCCGCCCCAGCTACTGGTGGCTGTCTGACTCTGACGCCCACGGCCCCTCGCCCTCGTCGCTGCCACTAGCCTGGAGTTCCTCGCCGCAGCCACTGGACTCCCCACAAGGCCGCCGGATGCCGCCTTCACCGCCACTGCAGCCGGACTCCTGTCGCCACAGCAGGATGAAGACGCTCAGGGCTGGATGCCTCTGTGACCGCTGCCCCTGCTTCCAAACTCTTCTGGGACCCCCACCCTGCCCAGTACCAGACTCCCAAACCCCAGCTGGACGCCGATGCTGCCCACCAAAGCCCAATGTCAATGCACGTCACCCCACGGCCACATCTAGCGCCCTGCAACTGACCAGACCCCGATGCAGCTGCGTGTGGCTGCCACTCTGGAGCTCCAGGCTGCTGCCACCGGACCAACAGGGACACCAGACAGCGGCACTCAGCACTGGACACTGACATCATCACAACTGCAGCCAGACGCCTGTCAGCACTACAGGACAAAAACGCTCCTGTCTGGACACCTCCGTTGTCCCCACTGTGACTTCCATACCCCTCTGCTGCCATTGCCACGTAACCACACGGCCACCACACTCCCATACAGCAGCTGGACGCACCTCCACAGACGCCCTGAGCCAACACTCAACTCCTGACCTTGGGCACAGGACACCTTATGCCCAAAGCAGCTGCGTGTTGCTGCCGCTGCCACTAGAGGCCGCCATTCCACGATGCTGTTGCTGTAGCCACTCGACCCCAAGGCTGCTGCTGTGCTGCCCAAGAAGGCAGGAGCTGGAAGCTGGGCATTCTCCATCACAGTCGCCTCAGCAGCATCCACTGCATGTCACCTGCCTTTCATCCCCCAGGACCAGAACCCATCCTTCTGGCTCCTTGAGGAGTTGGGGCACTAACTCAGGGAACTCATCCAAGAAAAACAAGTGAGTACTTTAAATAGAGGCTGCAGTGCACACAGCAGGCAGTAGGCGGGGCTAGGTGGGTCCAGCCCAGTGGTGAGGGGGAGGAGCCGGGCCTGAGGGCTGCTGGCCAGGTCTGGACCTTGACCCAGTGGGGCAGGCTGGAGAGGGATCTCTGGCTGCTTTGGGAGCCCAGCCCTGGGAGCACCTTCTGGTTCTGGTCTTTTCTCCTGAGCTTCCCACCCATCCCCTTCCCCACCACCCCCACTCTTCCCTGAGCAGGACTCTGGGTTCTGGAGACAGGGCCATCTGGGCACTGGGCTTCTGGGCAGCAATGCGAGGCCCAAGTACATTGCTCAAGACTGGGGACGCCAGACTTGCCGGACTCCACACACCTGAACTTGAGGAAAAGCTGCCACTTGGGAAAATACGCTCTTAGATCTACCAAATTTAGCCTGATATGGCTTCTTCCAAGAGATTATCTAGGAAGAAAAAAATATGTTAGCAAATTTTGTCATGCTGAAGGGTAGTGTGAGGAGAGGCAAAGACTTCGGGGTTCATAGAGCTGGATTCAAATCCCTCTTAATTGGGTGACCTTGACCAGGGCACAGAACTAGGTACAGTCTTGGTTTTACATCTTGTAAAATAAAGATGGTGAGGATGATAAGCCAGGTGTAAATTAAGCTGTTGTGCTCTACCTGAACTTGGAAGCAAGATAGGCATTCAGCATTATTTCCATGCAAAAATATGCTGAGATTAAAGGTGACACATTTAGAAATGTACTTTTGGAAGACAACTGACCTGTGAGGTAGGGAGTCAAAATTCACTTTACAATTTTAGATGAAATAATAATATGTGGAAGATCATAAGATAAAGCAGGAAATGTTGGGTCAGGCTCATGAAATGATAAACTGTTTTCAAATTTGTTGAAAGTTACATTGAGATAAATCTGTGTAGTTTAAGCCTCCTGGGTTATCCCCCTGCTCTGCCACACACACTGCCCACAATTTTTTACTTTCCTTTACAGTGTCACCGAATATATGAATATGTGTATATACATGTACACAGATATACATTCTGTATTTTGCTCCCTTTTGGCCTGTTTTGGGACCTTTTGAAAACAGAATCTCTTATTTGCATATATGTTCTTTTTCAGCTTTGCCCCTTAATTTGCACCCCTTCAGCTGACCATCAGGAAGAAGGAAACAGCAGACAAGCTTGAGAATCAGAAGGACACCAACCCTGCTCTAGTCACTCTGGAAGCTGACCAGCCTGTGCTCGCCCAAAGCTTGAGGAAACACCAGCCCTTCTTCAGCTTGGGGGCTGGCTGCCCAATGCAAGGTGGAAGATAAAGTAAGCAGCAGAACAAATGGACTGATTTGTCCTCTAAGATGGCTCTCATACTGTGACCATTGACACCCATTGCTTCTATCATCTACATTGTCCTTTCCTCCGTCTTCACTACAGGACTGAGAACAATCAAACACAAGGCTGACAATGTCAGGAAACAAGCACGTGTACCAGTTCAAACCTGAAAGGCCATCGAGGCTTGGGGTCCAAGCTCACTATGTGGAGGATGGTTTCCTGTTCTTGGTGGATTCAAAAGCTGAATTGACATAATAGAGATTATGCTATTGTTTTTACTTTGTCTCCTCTAACATTAAAACTATTGAGATTACTGTGGGAAGCAGCTATTTAAAGAGAGAGAAGAGAAAAAGAGAGAGAGAGAGAGACAGCACCTAAGATATGACATGATGTAAAACTTTCAGCCAAGAAGATAATGATGCTCTTTGGTTTGAGCACCTCTTTGTTGTTAAGGCCAGGTTTCTCTCTCTTGTAAAGTTAGGGCTGGTATTTTGGTTCATTGCTAGAACACTTGCCTATCATGTGTGAGGCACTGGGTTCAATTCTCAGAACCACATAAAAATAAATGAATAAAATAAAGGTATTGAGCTCTTTTACAGCAAAAAAAAAAGAAAAGAAAAGAAAAGTTAGTCATCAATCAAGCTTGTTGTTAGTGTTTCTCTTTTCTTAGTAAAATCTTGTGAAACCTTCTAAGAATGTGGAACGAAGAGTAACTGTTATGTTAACCATCCTGTTGTGTAACCACCTACACAGTGTAAATCTCAGAGAATTTCCAGATCTGGGGTCCAGAGACTTTTTGGCTTTAGCCATGCTGGATTGCTGAAGCCTAAATAAACCTGCTTCCTGCAAGTTTCTCAGATGTCCAGCCTCACCTATTCTACATCAATGCCTGCTTGAAATGCTAAAGTGTCCCCATTTTCCACAGGCACACAGAGACCATCTCTCTCACTCTGCCACAGTATAAATTCTATGCAAGTCATTAATCACAAAAAAAAACTCATAGGAGTTTACACTATAGTGACCTCCTGGAAGTAAATTCAATGTTGCATGATAAAACTTGTATACATATATTGAATTGCCTTGTTAAACCCGCTAAAGATATACAAATGATATATCTGAATAAACATTTTTTAATCTGGGGGAAAATGTGTTTTGTGAGAAATCAGAATGCCATGTTTGCATTTTGTATTTTTCTAATATCATGCTGTAATAATATTTAATGATATAATTCCATTTTTAACAGGAAAACCTTAAATCATATTTAAGGCAAGTGGGTAATCAGATAATGCAGTAAAACAACAGGTGTAGAAACAGAACAATGAGATCCAATTAAGATATACATCAAGAAAGACTAGTGAGGCTATTACTAACTCTTGACAGGGTCAGTTGTGGTCATTGTGAAGCTAGAATTTATGGCCATGGGTGTCTCAATATATTTTGGAAGAGAAATTTTCTTAGTGCAGGAGCACAAAAGTAAATTCTGTCTGGTCATTGACACCAATACATCAACATAAGATTAACTTGTAAATGAAGCCCCCTCACTAAATAAGATGGGCACCATGACAGTTCTGGAGAGGACCAACTAGGATCAAAAGTCTTCCTGATTGAAGGAGTTGACACCTAATTGGCAAAGAATGCTGAAGGTGGACCACAGTTCTCAAGGCAACCCCAAAACCATAAATTGGGAGACAGCAAATTTGTCATTCTCTGCCAGGAGATGACCCACTCTCAAAGGGTGTTCCTTGTTTGAGCCTCACTTTACTTTTACTTATAATAAAGTTCTCCTGCATGGCTTGCAGTGTCTGTCTTTAAAGTTTCTCCCTTTGGAACACAATAACTGAGGTTTGGAGCTCCAACTCCCCAATGTCCTGTTACATCTAACCCAGTGCCTCCACTCAGATCAACAGTCATCTACAGGACAGGTATTTGAACTTCACCTTGTTACTCTCCCAGCTTTGGTTGAGATGATGTCTATCTCAGCCTCTGATATCTTGCCTTTTGCTTTGGACTTCTCTGTGTTCTTTCCTCTTCCAAAAGCTCTTCCATATGTCACAGCTGTGCTCTGATGTCATCTGTGTTGTCTTTGTTCATCTTTTCTTCCAGTCAATAAAGGCAGTGACACCTTTATTTTTCCTGCTGACAGGCAGATGTACACCCTCTCATTTTTTGTGGCATCTTTTTGAGCAAGGCCACCAGAGAGGCAATGAGACTCCACTGTTTTGGCTGTTGCCTTACTGTGTCCCCCTGACTCTCTTCAGTAATGAGCATCATACACCTTCTTTAGAGGCTGTGTCCAGATCTGGAGGGCAGTGAGTTCTCCATCTTTACCTACTTACAAATCACCTCACGGGGCATTTGTTAGTTTAAGATTTCTCACAGCTGATTTCTTTTCTTAACCAAAATGGCAGGTTTTATCCTTACTATGTAGTGACTCTGTATGGACACTCTGCCCCCAACAGGTCATATTCCAAGGGAAAACCAAGCAATACAATGGTGCTTGTTCTTTGTCACTTATCATGTTATTATTTTTGGGACTTGCTATGTTTCCAGCAGAGTGGCACAAAAGCCTCTTTTCAGCATCAGGCCCATCCTATTCTACCAATTCTCTGCAAAAAAATTAAGGGTCACTTCCCTAAGAGATGTCAATTGGGTGGCACATGTTTCTTCAATAAGACTACAGGCTTGAGCAATAGAGTTCAGCAAATAAGGCATGAGTTGCTCAATTTGGACAGGCATGCTACACCGAGTCCTGGGGAATCACAGAGGGATGCCTCCTGGTTCTGTGTGTGAAATGAAATGTATGGGTGGATTGCCTTCCTATATTCCTCTCTCTTGCATGTCAGTCCTGCTGAGAGACTCCTGGTGTATTGATAGGCTCTGTCATCCATCCATTCATCCACCCATCCATTTATTTATTCTCTCTTTCCCTCCCTCTGTGTGTGTGTGTGTGTGTGTGTGTGTGTGTGTGTGTGTGTGTGTGTGTTTTGTATCAGGGTTTGAATCCAGGGGTACTTAACCATGAGCCACATCCCAAGCACTTTTAATTTCCTTAATTTGAGGCAGGTCTTGCTAAGTTTATTCAGACCCTGCTATGTTGCTGAAACTGGCCTTGAACTAACAATCCTCCTGCCTCTCCCTCCCTTGACCCTGAGATTACAGGAGTGTGTCACCACATGTGACTGGCTTTATTTTACACACAGGAAATCAACCATTGATATAACTGCCACCTCCTTGGGGTACATTATGTAAAACTGGGACCATTTTTGCCTGGAGACCCTAAAGAAGAGATTAATGTTCTTTTGTAATATTGATTGGCCTCAATATAAATTAGGGGATAAAAAGAAATGACCACTAATGGAAGTCTAAACTATATTTTTCTTTCCCCATGACATTAGTTGCAGAAAGGAAGGAAAATGGCCAGAAGTCCCTACATACAGGCTTTCATTTTAGTAAGGGATCAAAAAGATTTACGTGCTAAGTGCAGCATTGATGATGCCCTTCTAGCAATGAAGAGTCACAACATTGCTTGTTGCCGCCCGCAGCAACAATTCCGCAGGAATTTATCGGAGGTGGACTGGGAATGAACTACTTCTATTATCTTTCTCTAGGCTACTTCCTTGCTTACTTGCTTGTTCGCTAGTTTATAGAGGAAGAGAGGCTTTGCTTAGAGGAAGAGAGGCTTTGAGAGGAAGAGAGGCTTTGCTTAATTTTAGAGGTGCTACGCTTTCAGAGGTCTGCTTCTTAGAGGTGAGTTGCTTCTTGGAGGTGTGGGGTGTGGTGTATGGAATATGGCCTGTGGCCTGCAGCCTGGAGCCTGCAACCTAGAGGTGTCTGCTTAGACCTGCATTCTGCGATCTGCAACCCAGAGGTGCGTTCTTAGTGGTGCGTCCTGCGTACTGCCAACTCCTCCCAGGTGAAGAGAATGTCTTATATACCCTAAGGCAGCGAATCACCTTAGGATTAAGTAGCATGGTTGGAGCATGCACCATGGTACCAATCAAGAAAGAATGAGGAACATCTGTTGACCACTAGCACAAAGGAGACATTAACTAATTAGGCAAAAGGTCATAAGAGATCGCGCCATATTAACACTAATTATGCGCCACCTCTTGGCTCAATGCCAGCCGCCATCTTAGAGTTGCTTAAACATGTCTCTGCAATTGCTGGCCTAGGGGATCCCTCAGAGCTACACCTTCCTTCCTCTCAACAATGTACTCCACGCTCAGGTCTGCCAAAACCTCATTCTCCCACTCTCCTCTGTAGGCACCATAACTATTTCTCCCATTTCCCACCTCCTGGTTTTCCTCAACATAAGCCTATCTCTACTGAACCCATTGCCACATCACACCCATGACAAGAGACAAATGGGGAATCAGAATACAGGTGCCTTTTTCTATGCAAGATCAAAAACAAATCCAACAGGATTTGGGAAGTTTTTCTCATGACCCTAACAAATATACAGAGGGATTCCAACATTTAACCCAGGTTTTGAGGTAATCTGGAGAGATATAACAGTAATTTTGTTGGAAGCAAGCCCTGGGACTTCTCTTGAAGGTAGGCACTCAGGGTTTTTATGATTACACCAGAAGAAAACGTTATGGGACCAAAGAAAGGATAAAAGAGGGACAAGAGACCAGAGTACTTACTGACTGCAGCTCTTAATGGCCATGCCTTTCCTCCTCTGCAGAACCCCTGAGCCTTGAAGATGTTTGTTATCATTCCAGAAAGAAAGGACATTAGAAGAAAGATCACCTAATTAAGGGCAGGCTTCTAAAAATTTCTTTCCCTTGTGTGGTAGGAGAGGCCACTGGATAATTCACCACTCTGAGGGTAGAAGCAGCCTCAGATCAGACACTCTCAAAATGATGACCCAAGAGACAGGAAGACTTTGGAATCAGCCAGCACCCTCGTCACCATCACAGGGTCTGAACAAAGGCTAACTCTGGAGGTGGGAAATAGGGTCATTCAATTCCTTTAGGATACTGGTACCACCTACAATGCTTCAACCTTGTTCCCTGGACGCCTTTCCGCTGATTCCTGCTTGGTAGTAGGAGTTGATGGAATACCCAATGTAAGACATTTTAGTTCTTTTCCATGTTGCAATTGGAAAGAAAGAATATTCTCTTATATTTTTTGCTAATGGCTAAATATCCACCTCCATTAGTGGATCATGATATCTTAACAAAATTAGAAGTTTCTCTAAGTTTTCCATCAAGGCACCAAGTTCTTTTCTTTTGATGTCTGGAGTCAAACAGTCAGAACAACTGGTTGACCCTATGTTGTTGGGTGTCTCCCTACAAGGGAATGAGTAGGGTGGAATTATGGTCTCTAATGCTAGAACAAAAGGGAATGATGGACTCACTATGAAACACTTCTTCTGCAGATGTTAAATCATGAGTGTCACTCTGTCATGGAAAATCTTCACTTTAGAGCAAACCAATTTCCAAGCTTTTGCAGTCATTAAGCCACATTTGAGTTCATTTTCACATTATCTTCCACTCTTAAGGCCAGAATAGCATAGATATAAGGATGGTTACCATGAAATTTTGGATGAATGCATATGACTTAAATCCACCACAGGACATCTAAATCAGAAGACCCCAATCTGTTCCAAGCAACATAACCAAACTTAGAATAAGTGACCTAGCTCCATTTGGGAGTCAGACTAGACCCCCAAATCTCAATGTCAACATATTGTGATTTTACATGCTGATGATTGAATTGGGACTAGTTGGTTCTTCAGATCTGGAATTAGATGACCAGCACCAAATGGGACCGAACTTATGGGTGGGACTAACTTACCGGCCTGGCTTCCTCTAGGCTGCAAGAGAGGATATACTATGGTGTACCCATGGATGCAAGTGAGGTGAACACAATAAACAGGTCACCCTGCACAGTTCTCCAGTCTCAAGAGAGCATTGATGGGGATGATCTGTTTTTCACTGGTAGGATTGTAGAGATATGTTTGAGTAGCCCTAAGATGGCGGCTGGCGTTGGGCCAAGAGGTGGCGCATAATTAGTGTTAACACGGCGTGATCTCTCATGACCTTTTGCCTGATTGGTTGATGTCTCTTCTGCACTAGTGGTCAACAGATGTTCCTCATTCTTAATTGGTACCATGGTGCATGCTCCAACCATGCTACTTAATCCTAAGCTGATTGGCTTAGTATATAAGACATTCTCTTCACCTGGGAGGAGATTGCAGATTGCAGAATGAAGATCACAGAACGCAGGATGAAGGACACACCTCTAGGTCGCAGATCGCAGATTGCAGAACGCAGGACTAAGCACACACCTCTAGGTCACAGGTTGCAGGTTGCAGGACGCAGGCTGCAGGCTGCAGGCTGCAGGCCGCACGCCGCACCCTGCACCTCCAAGAAGTGACTCACCTTTAAGAAGCAGACCTCTGAAAGCGTAGCACCTCTAAAATTAAGCAAAGCCTTTCTTCCTCTGAAAGCCTCTCTTCCTCTAAGCAAAGCCTCTCTTCCTCTATAAACTAGTGAACAAGCAAGTAAGCAAGGAAGCAGCTCAGAAATAGAAGTAGTTCATTCCCAGTCCACCTCTGATTCCTTCCCGCGGGATTGTTGCTGTGGGTGGCAACATAGGATCATTAACTTCACTGTTTATCCCAACAACTGGTCTAGAGGATGTAACCTGGAATGTGGAAACCCTGGCCAATTACACTCAGAAAGCTCTTGATGTCACTGAGAAAGGTATTTCTCTTCTTATTGCAGAGATGGCACTCATAAAAAAGCTGTTTTACAACACTGAATGGCCTTGGATGTTCTCACAGCAGCTCAGGGTGACACAAGTGCCATCAATCAGACTGAGTGTTGTGTTTACATTCTTGACAAATCTGGCACCGTGACTCAAATCCTCAGTGGTGCATGCCTCTAATCCCAGCAGCTGGAGAAGCTCAGGCAGGAGGACTGCAAGTTCAAAGCCAGCCTCAGCATCTTAGTGAGACCCCAAGCACCTTATCAAGACCCTGTCTCTAAATAAAATATAAAAATGGGGTAGGGTTGTTGCTCAGCGGTTAAGTGCCCCTGGGTTCAATCCCCAGTACAAAAGAAAAGAAAAGACTTGCATTCCCCACTAGATGCTATGTTCTCAGCAGCCTTGCCATGGGGACAACTTTTTAGTTGGATTTATGGCACTTCCAGTGGAGGAAATTGCTAGTGTCTAGATACAATTCATTATAGCTAATCAATCTTATTCTGATACTTATGTCTTCTCATTTTTCTTGTAGAACATTTGCCTCTAAGTTGGGTTTAAATTGTTTCTCCTGTATCAGATATCATGGCCCCCTGGATAGACCTTAACTCAAAATGTAGAGCACTTCACTGACAACAAGTATTGGAGATACCTACCCTGATCAGCAGGAAGTAGATAATAATTTGATTTCATCACCCCTTATTCCCTATATTATTGAGGGTTTCCGACCTTGGTCAGGGGTGTGGTTACTAATGAGCATTGAAATGCAAACCAACAATATGGTAAGGTCATGGGTTTTCTTGAAGTTACTTTTAAGGCAGTGGATGATCGGATAACATAGAAAAACAACAGGTGGGCAAACTTTGTGAATAAATAGCACCAAAGAGAGTCAAATAATAAAACATGCAGAAAGAAAGATTAATGGGGCTATTACTAACCCTTGGCAGGGTCAACTGGGGTTGTTGTAAAGCTAGAGTATATGACCACAGGTGTCTCTATATATTTCAGAAATTGTCTTAGTAGTGAAACTGTGCTAAGGTCAATTCCTTGTGGTCAGTGACCCCAATACTCATGTTAACATAGGATTGACTTATAAATGAAGCCCCCCAAACAGAATGACCACCATGACAAGCCTGGAGAGGAACAACGAGGGTCAAAAACTCCACCGATCAATGTAAATTAGAAGTTGAACCCCTGATTGGCAAAGAGTGGTGAAGTTAGACCCAGTTCTCAAGGCAACCATAAAACATCAATAAATTTGGAGACAGCACTGTTTTCTTTGTTGTTCTCTGCTGGGAGACAACCCACTCTCCTGAGAGTGCTCTTTGTTTGAGCCTTACTTTACTTTTACTTAAAATAAAGTTCTCTTGCGTGGTTTTTGTTTTGTGTTTCCTTGGAACAAAGAACAAAGGTTTGGAATTTCAGCTGCCCATTCCTGTGACAGGTTATAACCTTAACCTAATCAGTGAATTAATTCCTAATGGGATTAACTGAGTGGTACCTGGAGGCAGGTGGGGCATGCCTGGAGGAATTAGTACATTGGTTTTGGGGTATATATTTTGTATCTGAGAGTGCAGTCTCTCTCTCTGCTGCCTGATCATCATGTGAGCCACTTCCCACTGCTAGACTCTTCCTCTATGATACTTTGCTTCATCATCAGCCCTGAGGAATGAAGCTGACCTTCTATGGACTGACCTCCAAAACCATGAGCCCTCAAATAAACTTTTCCTCCTCTGTAATTGTTCTGGTCGGGTCTGCCAGTTGCAGCAGCAAAAAAGTTGACTAAAACAATGTATGTTTTCTTTTATTTTATATACCATGATTTTAGAAAATGTTGCATTTAATTCTTTGCATTCAATAGTTGCATAACACTTAGTCTTAACTGTGAGCCTATAGTATACATTTAGTTTTAATCAGCAATTTTGGGTATAGAATATTATGAATGGTGTTAAATTTTAGTTAGTTTTTTGTGATATAGTACTAGAAGTGGAAATTGTGAGACAATGAATACAAGGTTTTGGAACTTCTCGAAACCTAATGGTGTATTTTATTTACTATGTTGTATTATCTTGAGTAATTAAGTCCTGAAGACTCATCAGGAAGATGGGCCAAACTCTTTAAACTGATTTGTTGGTGTATTATTATCCATGTGGAAGATTTATAGCTGGATGAAATGAAGCATGAAAAAGGTAAAGATTCATTGGAATAAAAAAGAGTAAAAAATCAGGGCTTGACCGCATCCCTTATGGAAATTATCAATTCGGACCTTTGGGAGACACCATAAAAATCGTAAGAAATATCAAATTCATTTTAAATCCACTCATCTTTGCTTTCACAGTATAGACAATAGTTATAAGGAGTTTGTTCCCTTACTGTATGTTAGGAGAAGGCAAGGTAAGAAATGTAGCTTTGTAAGCAGAAAGTGAAGTCAAAGTAATTCAATTTAATTACCTTGTGATAGATATGAGTAAATTTACTTCAAAGCAATTCTTCAGAAACACTGGTTCTATGGGGCCTGAGTTTCCAGCCATATTCAAAAGAGCAATTCAGGTTTACATTGCATTTTTAAGGTTTTTTTTTTAACGTCAAACTAGAGTTACAATATTAATTTTATAACAAATTTTTATTATTTAAATTATTACTAAGTTGTTGCATAAATCTGGCCAAAATAAAATATAGTTAAATGCAAATCCATTTATTCCTACCTAACAGGAAAAACACGTCTTTCAAGTTTGTGTATTTACATTAAAAAATCAAAAACCAATAAAACTGAGACCTTGGAATAATTATAAATCTTACTGAACCTTTTGCAGTTCTAAATCCAAGTTTAATTTTAGACAATGCTATTGTTCTCATATTGTATTGCATTGGTACTATTTATAGTGAATATTAAATTTGTAGGGTTTTGGTAGTGTTTCTTCAAATTTGGAAATTAAAAATAAATGTATTGGAGTACTTTAACTAAAAAGAAGCATGTATTGATAAGGAAAAATATGATTCTCACGTTAGAAAATACCAAATTTATCAAAGCTTATTTTCATTATTCAAGTATCCATCATAATAATGAAATATGCCTAAATTCAAAACTGGGCAAGTCTTTCTACAGGACAGTGACCCTGGAATCCTAGCCTGGATCATTATAGCCTCTTCCTCCAGAATAAAACTGAAAGGGATGCACATTCTTTGTGGCTTGCACTGTCTGACTCAGGCACTGACCTGGCTTCTTAATTCTGAGGTACATTTATCAGTTGTTCCCATCCAGTAGTTATTGCTGCCACCAGAATGCTTCGCCTGGTGGATTATTCAGTATAACAGAGCAAATCATAGAACACTTTCCCAGCCTGGGTTCCATGAAAGTTGAGGCTGAGATGGAGATTATTAGCATGCAAGAAGTTTTGTAGGAAGCTTTAAAGGCCAACACCTGTGGAAAGGATGTGGTAGAAGCAGGACTGGACAGAAGTTGAAGTTTGACAAGGTCTCAGTGGATGCTGAGGCCGAACTATTCATTCAAAATTATCCTCAGTGGGGGTTAAAGGCCAGGGCTTGACAAAACACATTGATCCAGCATTGTTCATTGTCTGCCTAACTTGGGGGTCTGACATAAAATAGTGCTTCTCGAACTAGTCAAGCCTCAAAGGTGACAATACTTCCACAGGGGGAGAACAAATCCTTAATTTCTGAAGGGGAATCTATAGTGTATCATAGTGTGCATCCTAAATACTATGAATTCATTCACAACTGGTTCTGCAGAAAAAAATTTTAAAAACCCTTCTGCATTTGTTCAGAATGGCTTCACTAAGAGAAATCAATTTGCTGTTCTCCTATTTTGAGACTAGTTATTGTCCCCCCCCCTTTCATTTTGGTAATGAAAAGAAGCATCTGTGTATTATTGACTTTCCTGCTATAGGGCTTAAATTGTGTATTTTTTGCATATGTGCTTTCTGAATATTTTTGCATAGGTAAAAACTTACTAATACGATAAAATTTTCTCAAAATATGTAATAAAGAAAGTATTTGTATATTCAAAGCATTTCACTTTCTTACTGTATCAAACTGTACACTTTTTATTGTGCTCAGTATTATAGAAGATTATAAAATTTTAGAAAGTAAAAAAATAAAATAAAATAAAAAGTAAACATATTTTTGGGTGACTAAAAAAGTAACTCTTGATAATCATTGTGGAACATATAAGAAATAGTCCTGGGAAAAAAAATGGAAAACTCTGAGGTACAAATTATACAATGAAATTTTTTGAATTAACAAGTATTTTAGGATTGTATAATTAAAACTATTTCCATTGATGTAAAATCCCCAAAGTATGTAGTATAACATACTATAGCTAGATGTTTTATTGATTTAAAAAATGGCTGACTATCATGTCTTTAGTCACTGTCTTAGAAAATTTTTAATATTTTTACATGAAATTACTAATACCTGCCTTTTCCATGAGTGATAATGACTTGTCAATGGTAAAATGAAGGTAATAAATAGTAGCAATCTCATAGGATTATCATGAGATTCAATAAATAATAAATGTAACATACTGAATACCATCCCTTATGCATTGTTACTCTCCAATAAGGGTTAATTCTTGTTTTTATTTGTGTTTTATTACATTACAAATATAGTTAAAATGTATTGAAGCATTCCTATGTATTTGTCAATAATGAGTGACACTCACATACTCCAAAGTTTAAATGTTAATTAAAAAACATTTTAAAATGCTTGTATTTACTTTTGTTTCTGGATATGAAAATACTTCATAAAATGTGTATTGTTGTCACAATTCACTAGGCACATTCTACATATGACATTTGCAGTGCTTTTTGATGTAACTTATCTTTTTAAATTATGGACATTATATTTCTAAATCAGCTATTTAAGTAAACAAGACGTTTATTTGCTGAATAAACATGGGAATTTCAATACCTCAGTTACTGCTATTGATTTTGTTATGTTGTCTTTCCCTCTTCCTACCAGTTGATGTACTCCCTCGATGACATCTCATCTGCTCTCATAATTTGGCTTCATATTTGGTTATAATCACATGCTATCTACATCTTAGGTGGGACTGACTTCCTTTGTGTCTTCCAGCCTGAGTCTGTTGGCAATATTTCCACTGCCATTTGGTACGGGAGAATAGCAACTCATTCTGCTTCTCTTCAATATTTCATCGATAAATCTAAAAAACATTTCATCCTCTCACATCAAGAGTCAGACAAAGCATATGAAGTCAGGGAACACCAGGTCTTTTAAAAACTTGCCTTGGAGAATTCAGTAATTTTGATATCAACAAGGTGCTCACTGACTCTACCCCAACTGGCATTCTCTGGCATAAGATATGGAGACCAGACAATATGCCAATCTGCACCTCATACAAACTGTACGCCATAAAGTCGTCATACATGAGGAAGTATATAATGAAGGGAGAAGGTTGTTAATTAGTGTAAAATTGTATAGTGGCCAGAAAAAAAACAATGAATTTGGAGGTAACTTGAAAGAGAGAGGACCCAGTCAGAAAACTCCGATTCAGAGGCATTCATTCCTTCATCCAAACATATCTTCTTTTGTTTTTTCAACAGTTATTCTTTGAGCTCTTATTGTATATAAGGTACTATGATAGGAGTATGGAGGTTATAGGACATACTCTCTTTTAATCAACAAATGTCCAGAAATGGACAATCCTGCATTAGTTTTGGAACAAACTTTCAGCATGAAGAAAAGAATATAAAAACCCCTGTAGAAGATGTCCCTGTAGAAAGATCATTTATCCTGCCACTGTTTAATGGTAACTTGGAAACATAAACCTTTTATTGCTCATTTTCTTTGGAGGAATTTCCTGAACATATATAGCAAATGTGTGTAATGTGTGGTGTGTGTGTGTATGTGTACATTAAGTTAATGCAAACATACCAACTAATATCCTGTGAGAGTAATTTTTATGTCCACACTATGGAATATTTAAAGAGATTAGAAAATAGTCACATACTAGACATATTTAATAAGTATTTTAAATATAATTTGTAAGCCTGTAGTAATGCTGAAATATTTAATACACCTAAATTTTATAAATTGTAATACTCTACATAAGACAAAATATGAATTAATTAAATTAAATTAAATCCTTCGCATATATTTTAGTTTTTATCACACATACAAAAGTCCAGTTTGCAATGTGATATGTATTTTCAAATGATGTTATTGCTATTAACTACCAAAATCTAAAAACCAATAGAAAATTCTACAAAGCAACCGAAGGATACAAAGGACACACTACCTTTGAGTGAGCCCTAGTAAAACAAAACAAAGATATTTGCAGCTAATAAATGCTAAAAGATTAATGCACCAGAAGAACTTTAGTAAAAGGTATTATAAAATGGAGTTTTTAGTTCATTCCTTTCAGTGGAAGGAATATAATCTTTAGAAGAAACACAGAACTCCAAGATGCGATCAGGACAGCCAAAGGACAAATATGTAGATAAATAAAAGCAGATATCACTTATACAAAATGTCAGTAGCATCTTGTGCTATTTAAAATACATGTACAGTCAAGGTACATGAAACAATAACAATCAAGGTGGGCATACTGTAATTAAGGGTTTCAAATTTTATAACATTTGATTGGAGAGGAGATAAACTTTGTATTCAATTAAAATAAATCTAAGGATAATATTATGATCTCTAGATAATCCACAAAGGAAAAGAGGATAAAAACAATTTTAGATGATGTTGAATAAAGCAGGAAGGAGAAAAGAAATTTATTTCATTTTTGAGTAAAGAAATAAATAATAAACAGATAAGATGTATTCTGTTCATTCTTTATTCAACAACAAAAAAGTAATTGATGTCTTGATAGGTCCAAGAGAAAATAAATAGAAAAATTGTTTTGATAATAAATTTTAGGTTTAGACTATATAGTTTGTTTAGAATCTAGAATTCTAAGTTTGGATTAAACATAAAATGCACACATATGTTACTTACAAAAAATACAAGAACACAAAAATGTTAAAGGATAGGAAAATATAATTAGCATCAACCTAGTCAATGAAAGGTGGCATAGTTATAATACCATCAGACTAAAGAGACTTGGGGACAAACAAAATTTTTTAAAAGGCAAGGATGAACCTTTCATGAAATGATCCTCCAGCAAAATACAATGATTCTAAGTCTATATGAATGGAAGCTCTTAAGGTTAAACTAAAATAGGGAAAAACCTAACAAATAGAGAAGAAATAGGCAAATCCAAAATCCTAGCAAAACTCTCAATAGGTGATAAAATAAGCAGAAAACCCAGTGAGGACTTGGCGGGCTCAGTATTGCAATTACCAAAGGACCGTTTTGATGTTGTTCATGCACACCTGTAGCCAATGGTGGCAGAGCAGGTTGTCTGCGTGGAGCTTCTCATGGAGCTTCATAGAGAACCACATATGTGGCGATTACTAAAATATTGTAGCATTGTAATCTATCAGTCTCTATTCATTGGCAACAGTTCAAAAAGCTAATGATATTGGAAGATAACAGGAAAATGGAGTGGCATAGCGAAATACATACAGATTCTATGATAAAAAAGTATACTTAGGGGGAGAGAGGAGATACAAGAAAAGAGAATGGTGGAATGAAATTGCTCAAACTGTGCTGTGTGCATATAAAAATACACCACAGTGAACTTTACCTTCATGCATATCTATAAAGCAATGATTTTAAGAAAGTATAAATAAACCAGTAGTATAGAGAAAAGGGAACAGAGGGAGAGAGAATGGGAGGGAAAAGGAGGAGTATTGAGGTCTGATGTAGAAATTATATTCCATGAATGTACAATTGTATCAAATATGAATCCCAATATTATGTATAACTATAATTCAATAATAAAAAACAAGAAGTTGCTTTTCTAAAATTTCTGAATAGACATCTAATCAAATTTAAAATCAATACCTGCCATATATAAAATTTTCTAAAAGGTTTTAAAACATCAGCTTTTATGAAGTAACTTCATTCAACTTGAAGTTTCCTATTCCTCTTACTCAGAGTCAGAATTGGACAGTAGGTAAGCAAAGAAAGTAAGTGTGACTGACATTTTGGCATAGCTGCTTGCTGACCAGGTGATCTTAGGCAAATTACTTAACCTTGCTAAATGCCAATAAACTCATCTCCAATATGGGATAGTGATGGTACTTATTTGATAGCCTGAAGATTTAAAAGGTAATGCTTATGAAATGTTTTGCACAAAGTACAAAATAATATTTCCAGATTATTTACTCCATTATTTATCATATTTTACATGATTTATCTTAAAGTATTATAAAACTGACATTAAACAGGGTCTACTATATATACACAAATGTTATCTGTGTTTCTCAATGTATGATCCTAACATTGGCTTTCTTCTTTCTGTTCTTTTCCATTTATTTAACCTAAGATAATCAGCTAATCAAATCTCAGTTTATTATGTGATTAACAAATTCTTTAATTTTCTTTACTTCTCTTTCAGGAAAATGCAGTCAGAATAGCTAAACATTGATTAAATACATAATAAAATGTACATAAATAGCCTATCAATAAGGGGCCAACTACCTTTTTTTCCTCAAGGGCCAGAGGGTAAAGGTTTTAGGTTTTACAGGCCATTAGATATTTGCTACAGTTTCTTCTTCCTTCCTTCCTTCCTTCCTTCCTTCCTTCCCCCCTTCCTTCCTTCCTTCCTTCCTTCCTTCCTTCCTTCCTTCCTTCCTCCCTTCCTTCCCTTCCTTTTTTTCTTCCTCTCTCTCTCTCTTTCTTTCACCACCCTGTAAAAAACATAAAGAATATTATTGTGTCCTGAGTCATATCAAGTCAGATTTTGAATAGAATATGGCCTGGGGAAAAGATTCATATTTGTCCAAAAAGGTAAAAGAAAGAGTGAAGAATCAACTGGAAATCTGAACATCATCATCATACTATTACTTAAAATCGATTTAGTATTTATTTATGACAGTTCTGATTTACTTGTAGTATATCAAAATGAAGGCATGGATTTTATGCATGTAATACAAATAAGAAAAGTTAGTCTTAGAGAATGAATTGCTGTGTCATCATCCACTTATTAGCGATATCATTCGTCCTTTGGTTTTTTTGAGATTGGCTTATCTCACTTAGCATGATATTCTCCAATTTCATCCATTTGCCTGCAAATGCCATAATTTTATCATTCTTTATGGCTAAGTAACATTCCATTGTATATATATACCACAGTTTCTTTATCCATTCATCAATTGAAGGGCATCTAGGTTGGTTCCACAATCTGGCTATGGTGAATTGAGCAGCTATGAACATTGATGTGGCTGTATCTCTGTAGTATGCTGATTTTAAGTCCTTTGGGTATAGGCCAAGGAGTGGGATAGCTGGGTCAACTGGTGGTTCCATTCCAAGCTTTCTGAGGAATTTCCATACTGCTTTCCAGAGTGGCTGCACTAATTTGCAACCCCACCAGCAATGTACAAGTGTTCCTTTTTCCCCACATCCTCTCCAACACTTATTGTTGCTTGTGTTCTTGATAATCACCATTCTAATTGGGGTGAGGTGGAATCTTAGGGTAGTTTTGATTTGCATTTCTCTTATTACTAGAGATGATGAACATTGTTTCATATATCTGTTGATTGCTTGTGCATTTTCTTCTGTGAAGTGTCTGTTCATTTCCTTAGCCCATTTGTTGATTGGATTATTTGTATTCTTGGTGTAGAGTTTTTTGAGTTCTTTATAGATTCTGGAAATTAGTGCTCTACCTGAAGTATGATTGGCAAAGATTTTCTCCCACTCTGTAGACTCTTTCTTTGCATTGCTGATAGTTTCCTTTGCTGAGAGAAAGTTTTTTAGTTTGAATCTATCCCAGTTATTTATTCTTGCTTTTATTTCTTGTGCTATGGGAGTCCTGTTGAGGAAGTCTGGTCCTAAGCCAACATGTTGAAGATCTGGACCTACTTTTTCTTCTATAATCTGCAGGGTCTCTGGTCTGATTCCAAGGTCCTTAATCCATTTTGAGTTTAGTTTCATGCATGGTGAGAGATATGGCTTTAGTTTCATTCTGTTGCATATGAATTTCTAATTATCCCAGCACCATTTGTTGAAGAGGCTATCTTTTCTCCATTGCATATTTTTGGCCCCCTTGCCTAGTATGAGAAAATTGTATTTATTTGTGTTTGTGTCCGTGTCCTCTATTCTGTACCATTGATCTACCTTTCTATTTTGGTACCAATACCATGCCATTTTTGTTACTATTGCTTTGTAATAGAGTTGAAGATCTGGTATTGCGATACCCCCTGCTTCACTCTTTCTGCTAAGGATTGCTTTAGCTATTCTGGGTTTCTTATTCTTCCAGATGAATTTCATAATTGCTTGCTCTATTTCTGTAAGGTACATCATTGGGATTTTAATTGGAATTGCATTGAATCTGTATAGCACTTTTGGTAGTATGGCCATTTTGAAAATATTAATTCTTCCTATCCAAGAACATGGGAGATCTTTTCATCTTCTAAGGTTTTCTTTAATTTCTTTCTTTAGTGTTCTGTAGTTCTCATTGTAGAGGTCTTTCACCTCTTTTGTTAGATTGATTCCCAAGTATTTCTTTTTTTCGATGCTATTGTGAATGGGGTAGTTTTCCTAACTTCACTTTCTGAAGATTCTTTACTTATGTATAAAAACACATTAGATTTATGTCATTGATCTTATATCCCGCTACTTTACTGAATTCACTTATGAGTTCTAAAAGTTTTCTGGTGGAATTTCCTGGTTCCTCTAAGTATATAATCATATCATCAGCAAATAGGGATAGTTTGAGTTCTTCTTTTCCTATTCTTATCCCTTTAATTTCTTTGATCTGTCTAATTGCTCTGGCTAGAGTTTCAAGGAGGATATTGAATAGAAGCAGTGAAAGAGGGCATACCTGCCTTGTTCCAGTTTTTAGGGGGAATGCTTTCAGTTTTTCACCATTTAGAATGATATTAGCCATGGGCTTAGCATAGAATGATATTTCTAATAAGTGGGTGATGACACATAATGGAGGGTGGGAGGGGTTAGTGTTAGGGTTAGAGTTAGGGTTAGGGAGGGGAGCAAGAATGGAGGAAGGAAGGACTGTATAGAGGGAAAAGAGAGGTAGGAGGGGAGGGGGGAAGAGAAAAAATAACAGAATGAATCAAACAACATTACCCTATGTAAATTTATGATTACACAAATGGTATACCTTTATGCCATGTACAAACAGAGAAACAACATGTATCCCATTTGTTTACAATAAAAAAAAGAGAGAATGAATTGCTGAATTGCTAAGGACACAAAACTCTACTGAATAGCAATTTCAGTACTTGACAACAGACTCCATATTCTCAACCTTACCATGGAACTGAAATTTTAATAAGCATAAGGAAATACATTATGATTTAAATAACAAGAAAAGTAACAAAATAATCAAATAATCCCCCAAACAGATCTTACACAAATCTTGAAAAAAATTAATTAACTTAGGATTTTTGGTTATAGAAAGTTTCATTTTTCTGAGGCTGTTGTATAGCTCTGAAGCCCAGAATAAAATTTTCTCTTTCGACCATGAAAAAATACAGGATTTCAAAGACTAAATGTTTGTGTTAAAAAATAACTTGTATTATTATTTTACTCTGCTTATTAGCTCCTCTTTGAAAAGTATTAATCAACTGTTTTTTGATGCCTTGAAAAAGGGCTAGTGCCCTTAATTTGCCTTCAAAATAATAAAATGTAGAACTCGTCCAGGTGTGGGTACTATGAAATAGTAAGATTTTCTTTTCTCTCAGGATTTTCTAAATAATTCTTATACACCTAACAAAAATAAATGGTCTATGTATTTCTTCACATAAAAGATCATTTATATTACTGACAAAATGAGCATGCAATGATCATGTCTTTTAGACATAAATGCTTTACAAGGAGAATTATTGAAAATTTATTGAAACTATTGGGAAAATTCCTAGAACAACTTGGTTCAGAGAGAAACAAGGTATATACTTATTGATGCTCTAAAATAGCATGGTAGAAAAATCAGCCAATTTTAAAAAATTCCTTTGAGTATCTGAGTTGGAGAACTCAAAGACTGGAGTGGAGCTAGATTAGAGTTCTTATAAATTATAAGTTACATAATGTATACAATAAGTTCTACAACAGATTAAATAAATAAATTTAATAAAAATACTAAAAAACTGAAACAAAAATGAATAGAAAATTCAATGCCATAAAGAAAGAAAATTTTAACTGAAAGTCCATCTTATGAATGAAAACTCCAAGTGGAGTTCCCTTTATTGGTGAAGTTTCTTAAACACTTAATATTACAAAATCTTGTTAATAAAATAAGGATATTAGAAACATTTCTAAATTTTGGGGTCACTGTTACTTGATATTAAAACTTTAAAAATTCATTAAAGATGTTTAAGAAACCTGACAGACCCATATGCTAAAGGAATGTAGAAAGAAAAATTCTCCAAAAATACTAGAAATTATACCCAACTACAGCTAAGAACAGAACCTTATAAGCAGGAAGACTATCCTAGGAACATCAAGTAGTTGAAAAATCTAAAAACAAAACAGTTAATATGACTTATTTTAGCATAAAGTACAGTAAGTACCTGAAAACAAATTTTAAAATGTTAACACCATTCATGGTGAAAACTTTAGCAAAATGGTAATAGAACAAAACTCTGAGTTTTCAAATATTTTATGTGAAACCAGAAACTGTCATCAGACTTAAATGATATCCACATAAGTAAGATCAGGAAAAAATACCATTTCAATTTCACTCCTTCTATTTGGTATTTATTTGGAGGCCTATCTGTGTAGCAAGTAAAAAAAGTAAAAAACAGATAAATAAGCATTCAAGATGACCACATATACATAGACTTAAAGTCTCCAATAACTACCAACACTATTAAGGAGACAGGATAAAAGCATAAAATTTAATTGAATGTCTGAACACTAGCAATCAGCAACAAGAAAATAAATATAAGTGTTTCACTTACAAGAGCATTAAAACATTAAATTCTTAGGGGTAAATTTAATAAAAGATGTATGCAAAAAGTCACAAAAATAAAAGAAGTGAAAGAATTAAGTGGGTGGAAAGATACATGAAATTTATATATTAGAAAAGTCAGTGTTATAAAAATCATTTCTTCAAATGGATCTGAAGCATTCTCAGTCAAAAACTCATCAGACTTTTTTTCCCCACAAGAGGGGGTTGGTAAATCATTTCAGAAATGTAGAAGAATATTCAGAGATTAAAAAGAGCCAAAACAAATTTGAAAGAGGACACAGTTGGAGGGCTTACATGGCATGATGTTAGGACTTCCTATAAAGCTGTAGTAATCAAGGCTACTGGTAAACATAAGGGTAGATGAATAGACCAAGTGAATATAATAGTGAGTACAGGTATAAAACTGCCTATTTGCTTAAGTAAAACACATACGTATGTCCTCCAATTGTATATCAGCATTCATAACCAAAGATTGTAAATCATACAAATACCTTTCACCATTGAATAGATGAGCAAATTGTGACACAGCCAACTATTGGAATACTAATCAGCAACAGACTGATTCATGCAACAAAAACCTAATTCTGAAAACAAAATTGCTGAGAAAAATAAGCAAGGCACAAAGAGTATTTATTGTATGCTCTTGTTTATATGAAGTTTTAGGAAAGGCAGAGTTGATATCTAATTGCATAAAGCAGATCAGTGGTTTCTTCAGCACAGTAATGTATTTGGTTCACAGCAAGTGAGGCACAGGGATCTGGTGTGAGTGTAGTCATTTTCATTTTGATTGTGATGGTTGAAATGTTGGTGAATACACCTGTTCAACATGATCAAACTGCACATGTAGCCGCTGTATCATATTGTCTGTAAATGATACATTAGTATAAGTGGAGTAAGGAAATTTTCAGAAATATCTTATAAATATAACCTCTGCCTTATTTGCTCCTCTGTATAACATTTATTCAAAACTTTTAGGTTACCATTTGTCTCCATACTTTCTATAATTTTTTGTGTCACTCTTTTATCATAATTAAAGGGTTTTCTCGTAATGCTGATCAGTCCTTTTATTTTTTGTTATTTAATAGATCACATCTTCATTCTCCAGAAAAAAAGTTTACATCTAAATCTGATGTTCTTTATCTAAACTTCATATATTTGTTTTTACCTTTCTTTGCATGCAGTGTGCAGTGTAGATGACTATGATTTCTACTAACTTAGCTTGTTTGGAGCATGACAGAAAAAAGGAGCCTAAAAATCAGAAACTACAGTGCAATGATATATATGTGTGTGTGCCTTATATACTTGTATATATGTATATGTACTTTTTATTCAGTATACATTATACTGAAATCTGTAAACACTTGAACTGTTATTTTAATTAGTTTGAAATATGATTAAACAAACCATATTATATCTTCTTCCCTACCAAACCTAAATCACCGAATTAATTGATAATTTATCTTCTTGTTTTCTCTCAGATATTTAACTTTAGTAATTAGCATTACCATCATTACCATCATCACCATCATAGCTAATATCACCCTCTTGCTATGTCAGGATCTCTGCAAAGAGACTTCTTGTGCATTCCTTAGCCCCTTCACACTCACTCTTTATTTCTTAGTAATTGTTAAATTTAGTGACACCTCAATGTACTTTCTTCTTTCATGAAGGAATTTCCTTGTTATGGCTACTTTCTAAACAGGGATTATGGGATTAGTATCAAATTCCTTAATCCTAATAATAATAGGATGCTCTGGTTTAAATCCTTATGTCATGTTTGAACATGGTTAGAATTCACTGCATGAAGTAGAAGGTTCCCACTCCAAACCCATCCCCAGGGCCTAGGAAACCTTTTTTGTGAAGTGGAGTTGTTTGAACAGCATTCTGAAAAAATTCAAGTAAATCACGTTCTTTATAAAGGCCTCATGACATGCCTTTTTACAGTTCCTCTTGTATTGCTCTCCTCTAAGTTGACTTAAAAGACATGTTGTGAAAATGTTGAGAAATTAGTTTTAGACTCAATGCTGTGATTTTGATGAATAAGCTCTCACAAAAGCATTTGTGTGTTTGTGCCCCAGCCTCAAAATTTCATCTAAAAAGTCAGCCAAAGTTCTTGTTAGCCAGCAAAATAAAATGTAATTTTTGTTTACTGTTATCCAGAGTAGATTGTGCTGATTCTCAGTGCTGTTCTATGAGTGGGAGTGTGTATATCCTAATGTATCTTAAGCCATCTCAGAGAGAATTAGCCGCTTTTCCATATGAGACACTGTACAGCTGACAGCTGCAAACAGAATGGGGAAATATCAGGCTGTTTACTCAGAAGAATGGATGCGCAAGAGAAACCATCAAAGTACATAGATGCTGTCAAGGGTTCTGAAAATTCTGGAAGAAATTCAGGTCTGTGTCTAAAAACAAAAACTCAAAAGGAGAGATATAACCAAATGTCTTCACACCTTCAGCCCTTCAGGTGTTTAAAAATAAAGACAAACAAATATAAAAAGCTGACTTACTGTAAACAATTTAATTTTACTGAGCACTGAGCAGGGACTTTCTGTAAAATATATAGCATTTAATTCATAATTTAATGTACAAAATGATGATAGTCACCATAGGAGAAACAGCTGTGGCTTGAAACATAATTTTCAAATATTTTATTCAAATTATAGTGGCTTCTGACACTGGGAGATTGCTTTATAATGGATCTTGAGAGATCTTGAGTTTGATCTCTATATACTGCAATCATATTATTGAGTGGGCATTTTATTACTATAGTCTTAGTGTCTGCTGTGAGCCCAGGAGGTGATGAAATTGTTAAGGGGCAAAATGGAGGGCAGCACCAAGGTAGTTGGGCTTCCAGAGAAAACCATACCATACAAACAAAATGAAACAAATCATGCCACATTATGTCACATGCCTACGTGAGAATGAAATTATGAATGGGCAAAACTGCAGGCTGGTGGAAATGGAGAGGTTGACAAGAAGTGGTGTGTGGTAAAGGAAAATCCCCTACCCTAGGGTACTGTTTGTCAAAGCGTTTTCTTTGAAACACATTTCCGAAAAGACATTCTGTAAACAGGGTTTTATCTATTTAAATATGTTTGGTATACATATTGCAGTGTGTGTCCTTCTTGCTGATTCAAATGATCTTTAGGCTACATAAGATTTTGAGAATTTAGAAAGTAATCTGTTTTATGCTTCATTTTCTATATCAGAGTATATTTTTGGGCACGTTATTATAGAACATTTCTTATCTGAGCAAGAAAGTTGTTCTCTGAGGGTATCTTCAACCTGAGTGTTTTAAAAATCTATGCTATTTATGAAATCTATAAATTTGTAAATACATATAAATATCCTTAAATATTTATAAATAAATGGGTTAATTATCACAAAATTCAGAATAATGGTTATCTGTGGGGCAAAAAAGAGAGGCATGTGCCAGAGTTACACAGAGTAGAGGACACAGGGGCTTATAAGGTTCTGGAAATGCTCCAGTCTTAGCCTGGATGGTCGTGATGTGGGATGGCTGCTCATGATTGTATTTCACACTCTACATACATAATCGTATCAGCTTTAGTCTGTAAACATACTTGTGAGTACATGGGCATACACAGACATAAAAACACACACATGCAACTGCACAGCAGCAATAAGGCATTCCTTAGCTTGCACGAGGTGCACTTTTGGAGTATATAAAGGAGAATGGTGAACTTCCTTAGAAATATTTCCTGTATTTTTATAGAAGGTTTTCAGAACAAAAAGAGCCTCAGTTGCTGTAATATAAACACTGTAATTTGCTGTCTAAATTTGAACAGTTGCAAAGGCGATTTAACTGGTTAGTTTATGTTAAGTGATATGTAAAATGACATGTATGAAATACAGATCTGCATGTGTCATAGAAGATCATGCAATGAAATCTGGCCAGAATAATGAGAGAAGAATACTTTAGTGTGGAATTAGGGCAGAAATGTGAGCCTTTTACTAATTACATAATGAAGAAGTGTTTGATTTAATATTAAAAATTCCCTATCAGTATGTGAATATTATTATTCACATTTATGCACATGTAAATTGATGTTTTATCATGATTTTTCTGAAGCAATACAAATGCAATACAAATTTAGGCAAAATGGGAGAAATTTTGGCTTCTGAAATTAATATGTGGGAGGAATGGGGTGGAGTCAACCATAGGGGTTCTTGAATGAGGAACTCAAAACATCATCAAATTTTTCCATACATACTTTTTCTTTCTCTCTCATTGTTTTGGTTTTCTTTGATTTTTCTCTCTTTAAACATCTCTTTTGTTATTTGTAAAAGAGGAATGAGTCAAGAATTGATGATAAATAAAACATATTGGGTGCTTATGAAATAGTAGTTTGGGATGTCTTTCAAGAACCTGTAAACTGATTTCTCTGTGCCCAGTTTGCTTGCCTATCTGCTCACACTGTTCTCTGGGAATCTCCCGCTCCTTCTGCTTTCCTCTACGTAGCACACTCATCCCCTGCCACTTATATTTAGCCTGGGCCAGACAGTGTGCTGAGGAATTTTACCTCTGTCAGTGACAACTCTGTTCTCAAATTACTTGCTCAAGTCATAGATCTTGGTGAACTTTTCTTGACTTTTATATTTAGTACTCTGATTCATTAGCAAATTCTTTTAGTTCCACTTTCACATCAAAAATTACCACTCTTGGCCATGGTCCAGGCCATCATCTTCTTTCACCTCAATTGTTTGCATAGCCTTCTAACTTGGCTCCCTTCCTCTGCCACCCTGTCCTGTGATAAAATAAAACAAGGTGAAGATCAAATCAAGATATAGGTCGAATGATGTCATTCCTCTTCACAAAACCCCTTCATGTCTTTTTACCTACTTCTGAGTAAAGTCACAACCTGTACTAGGCTAGGACTGTAGGCCCTATAAGATATGGAAGTTCTGTTTCTCTGAATTCTTTTTGTGTGCCTTTCACGTGGGTTATTATCACCATGTCACACCAGCCTTCTTTTGGATTTTGGAAAATTACGGACAAAACTTTGCATGTGATGTTTCCTCTGCCTGGCCAGATTTTTCTCCTCCCACATACTCAGGGCAAACTCTCTCACTTCTTTTGGGGCTTTTGATTAAAAGTCAATACATTTAAGTGTGTCTTGCTTTCCTTATTGTAAAGGTACTCCTTCAGTTCTTTATTTTGTCTCTTTCTGGCCGAGTTTTTCCATTGTGAGTTATCTTAGGCACATGTTATGTTTATTTATCTTTATTTTTTGTCTCTTCAAAAAAGAAAGGTAAGGTTCATGATGTGGCAGGGTTTTTACATGCTTTGTTTCATGACATATCCTGAGTGCCCAGAAGAGTCCCTGACACCATAAGCATTTGATGGGGAACAGATATTGAATTTCAGATCATTTTTGAATATAGCTGATGGATAAGTAGATTAGTTTTAAAAGAAGCATAATTAAGATTTATCTAAATCTAAAACTGAATGTATCCTAGTCTAATTATAAGCATCCTTTGTATTCGATCTTTAAAGAAACCTATTTTTAGAAACTTTTTCTATTTTCAGTGATCATTTTTATAATTAAAGTGAAATATGTGATTAAAATTCTGAACATGTTGAAAGAACTTGAAATATTGAAGTAACTTTGATTACTAAATAATATTTATGTAGTATATTTTAAATGAAATTTAAAATTTTCTGTTTAAAAATCTTTATTTTCTTAGATGGATAGACTTTTATTCATTGTGTATATTATGTAGAAGCACTTTGTCATAAAAAGTAATTTTTTTGTACCAATACTGCTCATCTTCCCACATTTGCACACCTTTTAAGTAATTAAATAGCAGCAATGTTAAGTAATGTCACTTGCATTAATTTAACTTGCGTATCTTTTCCTTTACTCCTTAGATGAGGTTTAGTTATTATATGAAAATCCCATCAGGGGACAGCTCTAGGATTCATATATTCTACTCTCTTGAGCCTTAAAAATTAATATCCTAAATAAGACTAATTTTCCTCTGTTAATATATTGCTTAGTACAAACCCTAGGTACGTCAAGATAGCTTTCAAACTATTTTGATTTGTTGTAATTGTTATAGCTAAATTTAACTTCATACTTCAGATGACCCTGGTGAATAATTCCACTTCTTTTTAGTTAATTTAGCAAAAGCTGGCCTCAAAGACTGAGTTAATTCAACATAAGAATAAAATCATTCCTGCCACATAAACTCCAATGTTATTTTTTACACAAGGCTATTTCCTAGATCCCTTGCTAGCAAAATTTTAGTATACAATACAATATTATTAGCTATGACCTCATGCTGTATATTACATCTCTAGATTTATTCATCCTATATAACCAAAACATTTTATTATTTGACCTACTTCTCATTTCCTCCAATTCCCCATCCTGGTAACCATTGTTCTACTCTAAGTGTCTATACATTATTATTATTTTTAGATTCCACATGTAGATAACATAATTAAGTATTTGTCTTTTTGTATCTGACTTATTTCACTTAACATATTCTTCCAGGTTCATCCATGCTCTTAAAAATAGAAGTGTCACCTTTTTCAAGCCTAAGTATCCTACTCTACATTGTCCATTTATCCTTTGATGAACATTTAGGTTGTCTCCAAACACTGGATATTGTCAATCATGCTGCCATGATCAAGGAAGTGCAGATATCTCTGTGAGATGTTAATTTCCTTTGATTTCATACACAACAGAGGGATTGCTACAAATATGCCAAATAAAATACTAGTACACTGGACACAACAAACAAAAAGATTATACATCATGACCAGGTTTGATTTATCCCTGAGAGTGCAAGTGTGCTTTGGCATGCATCAATCAATATGATGATGTAATGTATATCACATTAGCAGAATAAAGATTTAAACCACATGGTCTTCTAAACAGATGAAGAGAAAGTGTCTGAAAAAATCCAGCATCTTTCCATGTTGAAATCTACCAACAAAATATGTATAGGTGGACATTTCTGCAACATAATAAGGACCATGTATTCGAAGCCCACAATGAATATTTTAAGCAATGGAGAAAGCTTTTTCTCTAAGATCTGGTTCAAGGTAAGGCTGCCCACTCTTGCCATTTGTAGGCAACACGGTACTGGAAATATTAGCAAGGAAGAAAAAGGCATTCACATCAGAAAAGAAGTAAAATTTTTCCTGTTTGCAGAATACATAATCCTTTACATAGCAAACACTAAAGACTCCACCCAACAAACAACTGTTAGAAAAATTGAATCTACTAAAGCTGCACAACACAAAATCAACATAAAAAGCAATTTCATTGCTTTTCATCAATAATGATCTAACTAAAAATAATAATAAAGAAAATAATGACACATAGGTTCCAAAAGAATAAAATATTTATGGGTCAATTTAACCAAGGAAACTAGTTGGGAACACTGAAATCTATAAAACTTTAATGAAAGAAACTGAAGACACAAATATATGGAAAGATATCCTATGTTTATGGATCAGAAAAATAATAATATATCCTCTACTGATGGTAGAGGATAGACTTTGTATTTTCCTATCAATGTGAAATTTACAGGAGATAAAAGTCATCATGGAAACAATTCAAATCCATAAGGAGGGACAGTGCGGGAATGAGAGTAGTCACAATGAAATGAGAAGCTATAATATCAATAGGGGTGAGGAAGAGCTGCAAAGTGCCAACCCAAGAATACTGCCATCTGTCAACACATTGAAATGTTTCCAGGCTGGTTCCCAAAGTCCTGGAAAAAACATGCTCAAGACCATAACCTCTGTTTAGAGAGAGTCATATTAAAACATCCTCCAGAGGCAGAGATAAGAAACGCTAGGACTCCTTTGTATCTTTTCCATTCTTCAACCCTGGGGGAACTGGAGACTCTGATGAGATGGAGAAAAACCATGAAGTCAAACTGGGAATGGAAATGGAAACAGTGGCTCATGATTTTTCTGCCTCAGGCTTCCCACCTAATGCAGGCTCAAGTAGGGAGAGGGAAGACACATGCACATTTTTCTTTCTTTTCTTTAAATAAAATAGAAAAGATTAGGTGCCCAGAGTCTCAGGTGCGCTAGACAATCATTCTATCCCTCGGTTACATGCCCAGTCCAAGGCATATTTACTTAAAAAATAAAATGAGGCATGACTATTGTCTTACAAGAAATGAAAAATATTTTTAAAAAACTTAATAGAGCTCTTTGATAGCCATCAAATATGAGTATCAATAGTAACTGGAAAACGTGGGAGGTGCTATTACAAAAGAAAGACAGGGAGAGTGAGGAAGAAAGGAAAGAAGGAAGGAAGGAAGGATGGAGGGAAGCAAAGAAGGAAGGAAATTTAAAAGAGTCATGAAAAGTGTAAAAATCTCTGCAGGTCCTCAGGGTATTAAAACTTTGGACAGTTGTGGTGATTTCTATATTAATAAAAATTAATTGCTTATCCTGATTTATTGAGATTATTATATTTTGAGGAAGAGTTAAGATTAAGTTACTAAATAAAATGAATCCAACTTTGGAATATTTATATTTTTCCTCCCAAAGTATTTTTGTGATATCTTAATCCTGCTAAAATGCTAAGAGCTATATTCAAACTACCTAATTATTAGCACAAATAAAGTGTTATTTGATTTTTAATTATGCAAATTCTCTTTATGACTCAATTTACATTAAACCCCAATTTAAAATTTTCATTATGTTCATATTTCCAGTAAGTGATTTCCTCAGTTATTTCTGAGGTTTAACTTAAGCCTTCAGAATATAAACCCTTTCCAAAAGACTGCATACAAATCCAATTAAATCATGGGGAAATGTGAAGTTGGTAGAAAAAAGAAAGAAGTAAACAAATAGGAAATAAGAAATGGCTGGTATACCATTTGTTTAGTTAAACCAAGTTCAGCTTTAGTTGCCATGTTTTTCTATAAAGCACATAGAAAACATCTTCAATATTTTAATTACAGTCTTCCTTATGGGAACCATTAGGAAAGCCCTTAGACTTTGAGCATTTCAGCACAGTAAGATAAAGTGTATTATTTAAAATTGTGAAGGCCATTATCATCTTGACTTTGCCTACTGATAGAAGCAGGCAGTTTCTTGAATAGGTATTTTTTTTTCTTCTCAGGACATTTCATTAACTTGGAACAAGATTATTTGGTTGAAGCACAAAGTGATGAATGATTCTATTTGTATTTTTCCATTTTACTATATTTCTAGGAGTTGGATGCCTTCAACAAATAAATCATTAGACCTTCTCTACACTGTTAAAATGCCAGAATTACACAATGTTAGCTCTTTTCCATTAGATTGTACACTGAGTGAAGAGCATGTCAACTTTTCCCCATAACACGTTAATAAAAGTAACCAGAATGCCTACTATTTACATTTTATTAAATGTGCACAAATTCTAGAAGAAGAGAATATTTATCATCAGGTCAGTACTTCCAGAAATGTTATAATTTTCTCTATTGTACAGGGACACTACCCAAACTTATAGTTAATATAGGAATCAGCTGAGAATTTTGCTTTTATCCATCATTGCTTTTGATAATACCTAAAAATAAAGAGTGTTGTGGCATGAGGAGGAAAACTTTAAGCAATATGGCCATATAATATGTCACAGCAATTTATTTATCTTTTGGTCACAAAGTAGAAGTAATGTGAAATATATACTTGCAACTTGTAAAAATTAATTAGAATAACTATAGCCAAAGATGTCACTTAAGAAAGTAGCTTCAGATATTTGAAGGAATTCAGGATTATTTTTTCTGAATCACAAAGGATAAACAGAAGCAGTCTGTGGCTGTCCAATTGCTTATCCTTCACTATTGACAGGCATACAATATAAGGAATAATTTATGTTTTGCGTGGTACTGAGTCTAGTCAGGGTATTCTGAAGCAAGATTTCAATCTAGAATCTGATATCAGTTACTTATTGAAACAACTAGTATGCCTACTCTTGGAGATTCCATTTTGTCCTCCTTGCTAGCTTCTAAGAAATTCATTCTTTTCTTTATAACAGTGGAAAATCTCAAGCTATTCAAAGCAGAAAATACAATGCTTATTTTAACCAACAATATGTTTATTACCTCACTTGTATATTATTTTTCTCTCTCATTCCATGACCTATTAGGACCCATCTGAATATACCACCTGTGACTTTTCCTAAAAGGTAACTAGAGCAAGCATGTAAGAAATAGATATAAACTGTATAAAATGTTTTTTTTTTGCTTGTATTCTTGATAATCACCATTCTAATTGGGGTGAGATGTAATCTTAGGGTAGTTTTGATTTGAATTTCTTTTATCACTAGAGATGTTGGACATTTTTCATCTATCTATTGATTTCTTGTAAATCTTCTTCTGTGCAGTGTCTGATCAGTTCCTTAGCCCATTTATTGATTGGGTTATTTGTATTCTTGGTGTAAAGTTTTCGAGTTCTTTATAGATTCTGGAGATTAGTGCTCTATCTGAAGTATGTGTGGCAAGTATTTTCTCTATCTCACCCCAAATAGAATGACAATTATCAAGAATACAGGTAACAATAGGGGTTGGCAAGGATGTGGGGAAAAGGTACACTCATACACTGTTGGTGAGATTGCAAATTGGTGCAGCCACACTGAAAAGTAGTATGGAAAGTCCTCAGGAAACTTGGAATGGAACTACCATTTGACCCAGTTATCCTACTCCTTGGCCTACACCCAACATACTATACCAAAATAATACAGTGACACAGCCACATCAATGTTTATAGAAGCTGAATTCACAGTAACTATATTGTGGAACCAACATAGATGCCCTTCAATAGATTAATAGGTAAAGAAACTGTGATATACATACACAATGGAATACTACTCAGTCATAAAGAAGAATAAAATTATGGCATTTATAGGTAAATGGATGGAGTTGGAGTATATCATGCTAAGTGAGATAAGCCAGTCCCCAAAATCCAATGGCAGAATGTTTTCTCTGGTAAATGGAGGATGATAAATAATGGAGGAGAGGGGATAAGGGAAGAATGGGGAAAGGATGGAGAGAGGGCAGGGGGAAGGTAACATAATGGAATGAGACAAACACCACCCATGTGCATGTATGATTACACAAATGGTGTGACTCTACTTCATGTATAACCAGAGAAATGAAAAGTTGTATCCCATTTGTGTACAATGCATCAAAAAATATGATTTTTTGCCCTGCTGGTGCTGGAACCCAGGGTCTTTTGCATAAGAGGCAAGCACTCTACAAATGGAACTATATCGCCAGCCTTGTGTAAAAATTTTGTTACAGAATATATGGATACCTAAATAAGAAAAATCAAAACTATAACAATTAGACAGTCAAAATCATACAAAGATTAAGGAGAGGTATAAGTAATTTGTTCTTTTATAAAGATATCAACCGTATGTTCAGTATGTTATAGAGTAGGATCTCTCAGGTAGTAAAATGTGATAAATATATAGTAATATATATATCACTATTGTGTCTCATCTCGAATCCCACGGAATGGAGTCAGCCTTAAGGACTAAGACCTCTGAAACTGTAATTACTGAAATAAACCTTTCCTCTTCTATAATTGTGCTGGTCAGATCATTTAGTCACAGCAGTGAGAAAGTGAACTATGCCTTTACAAAGGTGAAAAAATATAGCCCAATACCAAGTAATTCAGACTCTATTGAAAAGGATACACTTTTAAACAAATATTACAATATGGCAAACAATATGATGAATGGTATTCTCAGAGTTTAATACGGGTTCCTTAAATAGTGTCATTAACTTTTCTTCTTGGAAGAATATATTAGAGACTTAAACATATAAGTAAGTCATTTTCACATAGAGGAAAGAGGATATTTGAGAACAAGAACTTGATAGCAATATGAATTTAAGTGGGTCATGGTCTACACAGGCCACATCGCACACAGTGAGCAGAAGGAAGGGATGACAGGAGAAAAGATAGGTCCAGATGTTGTTAGACCATGGAAGCCCTAAAAGAAGGCTAAAGTTCTCATCTCATTTTATGATATAGGTAATACTAAATATAATAACTGGACTTTTTGAAGTTTTATAGACATTTGTCCTATGATTGTGGGTTTCTCTTAATCTTTGCATTCCCAGCACTGAGCAAATCCTTCAATCACATGCTGATTATCTGGTTCTCTTTGAACTGCATTAGTAAAATGTCATATGATTGTGTGGAAACCACAAAAAGTTATGTTTCATGTTTCTGGAGACTGGAAATCTAAATTCAACGTACGAGCAATTTCAGTGTCTGATGAGGGCCCTTTTCCTGCTTCATACACAGCCATATTTTGCTGTGTCCTCACATGACTGACAGTGGTAAGGAGCTCCCTTGGGCCTCTTTTATCATGAACCTAACCCATTCTTCAGGTCTCCACCTTCATGACCGAATCACCTCCCAAAGGTGCTACCTCCTAATAACATCACCTTGGGTGGTTCAATTTCAACATACAAATTTTAGGGTCACACATACTAATGATGTATTATGGTTGTTTTTAATACAATACCTTGATGACAACCATAATGAGTTTGGTGGGCAGACTTAAAGTTTTCTCAGCTGACCCAAATGTGTGTCTTGTAACACTTTCTCACCATAAATTCTCCATTGATCTCTTCTTACAGTGCAGCTGAATTTACCTGTTACAATGCTACACTAGTCATCTCATTCCTCAGCTCCAGTGTGCACACGGCCTGCTGTCTTGTTCAGAGGGGAAGTTAAAGTGCTCATGAAGACCTACCTGGTCACACATGATTTGTTCCTTTCCTTCTTGTCTCCCCCTACCTGCTGTTCCTCTCCTTTCCCTTCCCTTTGCTATAGCCTCACTGGATGCCCTACTCTTCTTCCACTAGCCTGGTGTACATTTTTTCTTGAGAGTGTGTGAACTTACAAATCCCTCTGCCTGGAATCCTTTTCCTATACATCAACTCAGATTTTTACCCACATTTCAGGTCTTTACATGAGTGTTATTACCTCAGGGCTACCATTATGATTTCACCATTATCTATCTGCAGGCCCATTCTTTCATTCCATCTCTGCCCAAAATTCTTCCTGTGCTTAATTATGGTTTAGATCTTGTTCCTCCATTGTATTTTTACTCTCTAACATACAAGAAAATTTAATAATGTACTTTTCCCCCTTTATTTACCTTACTAGATTGTCAGTTTAGAAAACTAAAAAAAAATTTTTAAAAATTGGTTTGCATTGTTTTCACGGCTGTAGCCATAGCAACAATGACACATAATTAGAATTTAGTAAACATATACCGAATAAATAAGGAAACTCTTTAATAATCGATATCCTCAAATATTTATTGAGAATCCTTTTATAATTACATTTAAAATTTTATTTTCTACAGTTAGAAAAAACATTATTCTTTCCATGAGGTAAAATGAAGAATGAGATACAAAGCATCATTATGTGTCCATAAATTATTTTTAGGTGGATGAAAATAAAAATTCATATTTTGTAGGAACCCACAGAAACAGCAAGGTACCCACTGGGAGCATACTGGTCAACAATCTGAAAGAGTGAAATAAAACAGGACTGTGGAGCATATGATGTTAGTGACTGACCCCGTCCTCAGCACCAGAGGGTGTGTGTGCATGTGTGTGCTCATAAGGGAGAAAGGGACGAGGAGAAAGTGAGTGACAAAGCTGTGGCACACCCTGGAGTCTGGCCAAGGGCACCTGCAATTCAATACCCTTTTGCACTACCTGATTCTTCCGTAGAGACTGTAAAGCTGTAACCACTGCAAAGCAAAATCTAAGCATCTGGATCTGAGCTTTGGTTGAACCCAGTGTAGGAAGTTAGATACAAGTGATAGTTTATGGGACAATGACGCTTCCTTCTTAAAGAAAAAGCCATGAGTTCAGCTAGGAGGGATTAACTTTTGTGCATTAACCTTCACTTCTTTTCTTGCTGGGAATATATTCGTGCTATGCAGACAGCTTGCAAACTTGAAGACAAAAGCAATATGATTAAATCTATGCAGGAGGTAGAGAGAAATCAACCATGGGCCTTTTATGATGATCTTGAACAGCTGTAGAGTCTCTGTGCAGCTATAATGTGGAGATCTTCCACCATTTAGAAATATACCTTTATCATTTTAAGTCTTTAGAGTATATTTTCCCCCATCATTTGATGCCTCTTCCCTCTAGTTTTGCCACTGAAAAGCATAGTTTTCCTTTACTAAAATCGGATACACCTGTCATTCACTGGCAATTACAATCAGAATATTTTTTTTAGCTTAGAATCTCATCTGTACCCTTCAGATGAGAAAAGGTAAGCCTGACTGAGTTAATTTGAATGCCTTTGGTAAGAGGAAAAACAAAATATAGATAATACGTTTAAAATGTGGAATGCTACAATCACTTTTTCCATTTCATGGCTGATGATGTATAAATATAAATAGATATTGAATAAATATTGCAAAATGTCTTTTATGAAGAATATATTAGACTGAATCATTTCTCCATAGCAGGCTAATATAGGCACAGATTCTTTTTGTTTTTGACAGACACAGATACTAAAACAGTTTGAGGGCTTCAAAGCCAGGGAAACAGAGACTTTGAACTCTTTTCCTTAATTAACTTTTTAAATATATAGCTGTTGCAAAAGCATGAAATTTAATTTCCCAATGTGTCTTCAATTGCAGTTTATCCCTTTATGGATATTTTATGCCAAATATATACATATATATATTTCAATTGTACATAGCTTAGAGAATGTTTTAAGAGCAGATATGAATTATATCAGTAGGTTGGTCCATCATGAAAGATTTTCAAAATATGCACTCTTGATATGCTCCACGTTAGACTTTCAATTTTTTCTAAATATTTTGCACATAAATGTTGTATAGTAAGTACTTAAATGAGTTAGTTGTGATATATTTTTTGACCACCAGGAGAAAAAAATGAGTAAAAAGAATTGGTTCTAATTTTAAACTCTTAAACTACACTCAGAGAAAATATAGTATGTAATCCATCATATGTTGGAGCTAGAGGGGAAAAAACCAAGAAAAATGCCATAAAAGTAGAAGGGAGACCATCAGGGTAGAGAGAAGGGTTGGGGGGTGGGAGGTGAGAAGGGTGGGGATTTGGTGGATTGCAGTTAATAAACCACATTTTTATTTATGTGCAAATATGCCACAATGAAACCTATTGTTCTGAATAATTAAGATGCAAAAATAAAAAGTCAGTGAAGTCCTAACAATGAAAAAAAATTATATTAATTGAGCTAGTAAAGATACATTAAACTCTTCTCACTTCTTACTTTGTTAAAAAAATACAGGAGAAATGCAACACTTGTATAGAGGCTGGCAGAACTGTATATTAATATACAGAATTAATATTGTATATTAATTGTATATTGACTTTCATTCCATAATATTTTTTGTATACATTCTTGGCTATAGATGGACAAAATAACTTTATTTTATTTATATATTTTTATATGTTGCTGAGGATCCATACTATTTTATAGGTGCTTATTTCAGTACTTAGATCCTGAATTTTTAACAAACAAAGCTTTCTAGTTCATCTACCTTCTGTATCCTCATGAGTTCATAAATAAATAAAAAATTCTACTAATATTGAAATTTCAATTATGATCCACTGTGCAAGTGGGAGGTGCAGATCAGCATTCCTTCATCTAAGTTACGTCCCCAGCCTCTGATGAAATCTTATGCAGTATTTGTATAAACCTTCTTTTTTCTGCTACTGGGGATGGAACCCAGGGGCACATAACTACTGGGTCACATCCCCAGCTCCTTTAACTTTTTATATTATATTTTGAGACAGGGTTCTGCTAAATTGCTTAGGGCCTCACTCAATTGGCTGGCCTTTAACTCCCAATTCTCCTGCCTCGGCCTGCTGAACTGCTGAGATTAGAGGCATGTGCCACCACACCGTGCACACCTTCTTTTGACTGTGACCCATCACATGAGGGCGCATGTGGAATTTTCCCCTTCTGTGATATTGGCACTCAAGAAATGGCAGATTTATGAGTATTTCAGGATTTTTTGTTAGGAATGGTCAAACTGCATGACATATTCCGGAGAGGAACATCTATTGAAAACTTAAAGTAATATACTCTTGATTCACCTTCACTTGTCTGTAGAAATCTCAATGCAAACCTTTAACTTCACAGTTAGTATGCTACATAATGTTCAACTATTTCTCTTATAATAATACATGAATGAATGCCCTAAAAGACCTTTGATATTAGTATACTTGGGTGTTAGATTTGATTGTACTAAAGCATACATGATTTCACAGATCGAATACAGAGTTTCACATCAAAGCCATCGGCGCTGTCAAAAGTTTCAGTTTCATGGAGACCGAATTGCAAAAGCTCCCCAACTATGGACTATCTCCCTACCGAGAATTTCTGGCATTGAAGGTAAAATGTACACTTTGGGATGATTGAGGGATTGTTTTAAATAACTGTTGTATGTTTTTTTACTTACCAAAAAATTCATCTAACTTTTATTGAGTACTTCTTATGGACACTTGTTAGGTATCATAGCGTAATCCTGAGGACTAACCCGTGAACATAAGTATCCTTGTGCAATTCCCATTTTTCTGTAGAAAATTGCTAAGCCTGACCATCAAATAATTGGTTAAGGCAGAATTCAAGCTGACATACTATGACTGCAAAGCTTGTATTCTTAATCAGTATACCATCTGCTTTCTCCATCAGTGTTTCTTGTGAGCTTCATTCATTCACTAAGTGCCTCATTAGACCACATAGTAAGCAGTGACGATACCATGGAAGGTGCAGCCTCACTTTCTTTCCTCAGAGACATTATAGTATAATGGAGAGGGCAGAAAAGCAAACAAGATACTGTGCAAATAGGAAAATAAATTTAAAATAGCCTCCCCCGACTCCCATGTTTCATAAGGGAAAAAAAAATCTGCATTGATCTGTCCATTTATGGATTCCATCTTCCTTTGAAAGCAAGGGCTAAGAGATGTTGGGCATAAAGCAGTGTTGTAGTGAAGTCTCAGACTTCAGGCATCTGCATGGATGAAAGCACCAATGATAAGCTATCACAACGTGAGGAAGGAGTGAACCTCTGCCTCTGTTCTATCAAGGAACATCCACTTAGTCCCGTTTTATATTTTGAGTTACAATATATGATCATATTTACAGAAGGGGAAAAAAAGGTTCCTCTTACCTTCCCAAAATAAAAGAAAAAGGTATAGAAGCCATTGCTAGAGACAGGTCACATACGTAAGGCTAGGTCTTTCTCTTCAGTTGCTGGACCTAATCCCTTCAGCCCACACAGGAAAAAATAAAAATAAATTACCTAAGTTTAGTAAGAGCCATGAATCACATTCTCTCACAACCCCTTTCTCTCTCTCTCTCTCTCTCTCTCTCTCTCTCTCTCTCTCTCTCTCTCAATCACACACACACACACACATGCAATCAGAGATATCATCACCACCACAAATTCATCAAAAACTGGCCTTTCCTCTCAGGGAAATGTACATTTAACATTTAGAGCAACTATGGTGAGTGGGTTTCTCATTTCCAAGGCCATGTGTTAAAGATTTTTGCATGATCCAGAATTTTTCTTCTTTAAACTGTAGCCAAATACTTCATAATCTTACTATCTCTATTTTAAGAACCATTTCCAGAAAGTATTCAGGATGTTCCCATGTATCTGAGTTGCAGGGGACTCTACCCTATTGGGCAGCCATGGATCTCTATTTGCTATGGATGTATTCCTGGGTATAATTCTAGGAGGTACTCACCAGCCCTTACTCTAAGCAAAACTATAGACCAAGCAGATGATTATGCACACGCTAAAGCATCCAGCACTTATATTTGAACAAGAAAGGATTAGGGAAAGGATACCCTGGGCTAAGGTGGAAAGATCAGGAACTCTAATGTCAGGCAGATGCAAAATGGAGAAGTGGCTGAGGAACAACACAACAACAACAAAATGTAAGATAATGACATATGTCCTTGGATCCTTTCTCTTCATCAGTAAGAGAAGACTCATGATAGCCAAGTTGCAGTGTTCTTGAATAAAAAACAATTCAGAGACGACCACCAAAGATACATCATAGATATCCGCCATTCAGCCCATAGTGAGGTGTGGTTCATGGTCCTCAGGATGACTTTTTGACCAGTGGCATAATCATTGTGGACTGCCATTCCTGTGTGCCCTAAGCAACTGTCATTCTTGTGGCAATAGAACTTACCATCTTGCAAAACAGCACTGCTTTGTGGACCTAGCCCTGGGTCTTGCACACGTTTGAGCTTAAATCCTGGAAGGAGGGACCTGAGCTCGTCCACAAGTATTGATACAATGAGTACCTTGAATGCCAACCTCCAGTTCTCATTTTATTGGTTAGACTGTGCCACCATCAAACAGGAGAAGAACATTGCCCTCCTACTGGCAAATGAGACACAACAGACTGACTTTTCCAATAATCTTTAATAACGTAACATCCAAGTGGGCCCTCTGGTTCCACATGAGTGCCGTGAGGTTAGCTCCAGCTTCTAATCGTACCCTTGGTACATAAAGCTCCCACCTTCAGTGAGTGGAGGCTACAGGTATGAAGCCAAAGCTTCGCATTGAAACAATTCATTCCAGGGTCAGTGTGGGAAGGGAATGGTAGTGGACATTCCTTTTAGAATAGATGTCCAACAGGTAGGAGACAGTGTGTTCCAACATGGGAGGCATTTTGTGGAGGGGTGGGGCAAAGGGTATCTCCAGAAAGATGGGAATCATGAATGGGGGTGTGGTGTGGCGCTGTGGCATGCGATTAGACACAGGTTTCCCTGAGACGTCCAGAGCAGCTTTCATAGCTCCAGGGGTCTCTGCCCTGTGCATGCTGCCTCTGAGTCCATAACCCCTGGCTTCAGGGGTGTCTGACTTCCGCATACTATCTGGAATATGGTGTTTCATCTCACTGATGGTAACAGCTGTGGGAGGGCCTATTTGAATATTTGCATTGAGACCATGGCGTTTCTGCGTATTGATCCAGTACGAGAGTGGACTGTAAACGAAGGTGGAAGCGTTCATCACTTCAACCCACTGCTGGGCATGCCTCTCCCGCCGCAGCTTCTTCCTCCAGTGAATTAATATAATGCAGCCGCCGGTTACTACACAACACAGTCCCACGAGTCCAAAGAATAGCGAGACCCAGGCTGAGGCAATAAAAGAAAGAAAAGAGGCAGCTGACTGACAACTCTGGCTGGTTCCTGAATTATTTCTCATTCCTCTCCTTGATTTTTCTCATTCATCCATCCATTCCCACCCTCCCTCCTTACAAACCTACCTCATCATTTTATTATTAGTTAAAGCTAGGTCTGCAGGGAGCCTAAGAGTCCATGTTCCCCTTTCAGAGATAAGGGAGACTAGGTCTAGAGGAAACATGACCTACTGAGACTCAATCAGGCCTTCTGGCTCCCAGTCCAAGACCCACACCATCCCTCAGACTGATAAATTGAACTTAAGAGCGAGGCCCTCAAGGAACCACTTGACAGGGCACCAGTGTATTTTTCTGGTTGGTCACAACATGGTTTCTGACTTCTAATACTCCTTAGTATCTTAGAGGAGTCTGTCAAGGGATGTGACCACCATGCGGGACCCAGATGCCTCCCCTTCCCAGGTCTCCCATCCCTGTGCTCAGGGCTGGACCAGGTTTCACACCCTCTCCTCACAGGCTGTGTGACTTTGTGCAACTGTCCTGACCTCTCTGAGCTTGGTTCCCACACCAGAAATGTTCTACTGATCCCAGTCCTACAGATCCCTGCCCTGCAGGGGGCTTGGGAGGAATAAGTGAGCGACCAGTTGGAAAGCCTCCCGCATGGCCCCTGGGTCACAGCTTGCTTTCAACACAGACCATGTGCGTCCAAACTTCCCTGTTTCCCTTTAAGCCATCTTAGGACCATGGTCAGCCTCATGCCACTGAAATCTCCTTCCCAGCCCCTCCCTCTCTTCCCCTGTTAGGTAGATGGGGAATATGTACATAGTTTGAAAAAGGCTCAGATTCCTGCAGTAGCCAGGTCCAGTTATCCAAGGTGAGATGCCTGCCCGGGCTCTTGGTGGGCTTCTGGGCCTTGCATCAGTATTGCTGGCACTGGGAGAGTGGGCCCTGGTGTGGCCACCCAGCCGAAGGCCTTCACCAGCACCAGGGTTAATAGAAGCAAGTTTCTTCATTACGTTTTTCTTTTTGTTTCAAAACTGAGTTCTTCAAAATGCAGAAAGTGTTGTAATGCTCAGGAACACAGTGCATGCCTGTGTGGACAAGTAAGTGTTTACATGCACACATGCATGTATACATGCATACATGCACTCACATTTATTCCATATGTTTTTGGGGGGCTTGGGTACCAGGGATTGAATTCAGGGGCCCCAACCACTGAGCCACATCCCAGCCCTTTTTATATTCTATTTAGAGACAGGGTCTTGCTGAATCACTGAGGCCTTACGAAGTCACTGAGGCTGGCCTCCAAATTACCATTCTCCTGCCTCAGCCTCCTCAGCTGCCAGACCTTCAAGTCTGGCCATCATGCCTGCCTCCTTTCTTTTCTTTGTCTTCTCTTACCTCTCCGGTTTCCTCTTCTCCAGAACTTACGTTTTCCCCTCTCTTCTGTCCTGTTCAGTTTCTTTCCTTCTTTCTTATCTCTCAGGCTCCCCCTCCCCTACCCGGGCTCTTTTGCTCCTCTGTCTCATTTTTTCTCCTTTATTCTCTGTTCTCTTCCCTTTCCATGATTCTTGCTCTTCGCTTTGCCTTCTTTTCCTGCCTCCTCAGCTCTCTCTCTCTCTCATGTACATGCTTCCTTGAGGACGCAGCAGCAGCAGATGAGGGATCAGACACTTGGTGACTTTGCTCCGTATTGAAGGCACAGTGTCCTTAGCAACCTGAGAGTGGGCAGGCACGATGGCCAGACTCAGAGGCCTGGCAACTGGGGAGGCTGAGGCAGGAGAATGGTAATTTGGAGGCCAGCCTCACTAACTTCTTTAGTCCTTCAGTGACTCAGAAAGACCCTGTCTCTAAATAAAATATAAAAAGGGCTCATATGTGTCTCAGTTGTTGGGGCCCCTGAGTTCAATACTTGGTACCCACCACCCCAAAAACCATATGGCATAAATGTGAGCGCATGCATGGGTGTATACATGCATGTGTGCGTGTAAACACTTATGTGTCCACAAGGGCATGCACTGTGTTCCTGAGCATTATGACCCTGTGTGCATTTTGAAGAACTCAATTTTGAAACAAAAAGAAAAATGTAATGAAGAAAGTTTCTTCTACCATAACTCCTGGTGCTGGTGAAGTCCTTGGGCTGGGTGGACACACCAGGGCCCACTCTCCTGGTACCAGCCAGGTTGATGCGGGCCCAGAAGCCCACCAAGAGCCTAGGCAGGCATCTCACCTTGGATAACTGCACCCGGCTTCTGCAGGAAACTGTCCGAGCATTTTTCAAACTATGTATACATTCAGCATCTACCTAATTGGTAAGAGAGTGAGGGACTAGGAAGGAGATTTCAGTGGCATGAGGCTGACCATTGTCCTAAGATGGCTTGAAGGGAAACAGGGCGGTTTGGAGGCACATGGTCTGTATCGAAAGCAAGCTGTGGTCCAGGGACCACTCAGAGCCTTCCTAACTGGCTGCTTATTTAATCCTCCCAACCCCCCCACAGGGCAGGGATCTGCAGGACAGGGATCAGCAGAACATGTCTGGCTGCAGGAACCAGGCTCAGAGAGGTCAGGACAGTTGCCCAAGGTCACACAGCCTGTGCAGAGAAGGTATGAAACCTGGTCTGTCCTGTCCAAGCCCAGGGCCCTTCACAAGTGGCTAGCTCTTCCCTGATTGCCAAAGGCCACTTCAAGCCACCACATCCTGGTAATCACCCGGTGGGAGCCCACGTGCCAGGTGCAGAACGCCAGCTCAGGTGGCCCTCCCCTCCCCGGGGTGGCTGCGGCCTCCCTGCTCGCTGCCCTCCTCTGTCCCACACTCCCACAGGTGGCTGTCCTGGAGTTGCAAAGTTGCTGAAGGAAGGTGGACATGTATAGGGTCTCTGGGGCTGAGAGTCTGTGAAATAGCCCAGAAGCCACGGGACTTTCATAAAAAGCAATTTCTGAGTGTGCAGAGGGCATGAGAGGCCTGATGTTTTCCATTCCTTTTCTTTGCTCTTGATGAAAACACACCACCATCCACAGGCAGGAAGCCCACAATGATCACTGGGCAGCAGGGGGTCATAAGCCTGCACACAGCATGCGCTGGGTGGGAGGGGCACGGACTGGGGCCTCTGTGGGGGGTGGGTGGTCTTTCCGTAGTGGTCTCCCCTATCCCCACGACGGACCCGCTCAGATGTCCAAAGCTCCGCTGGGCATGAAGAGGAGGCTGGGCTGTGGTGCCCCGCTCAGGGCAATCACCTGAGCTTCACCTTATCCCAGGCTCTGGCTTTTGCAATAGATGGTTCCTCAAAAGAAGTTAGTGTGACAGACTTGGGGAGAAGGGAACAGGACTGGAATGCCCCGCTGTGTGACCTTCAGTTAATGACTTAACCATCTCTGTTTCTTCTACCGGATGGGAATAGGAATGGTTCTACTGCATGTGGCTGTTACAGCAATAGGGACTGAGGACAGAGCAGTCCAGGACGATGTGACTGGCCCAGAATGCCACCAGATGGGTTAAGCCAACTGCCATTTGTGAAGGTGACGGGAAGCTCGGCTGGGCTGCTTTTGCTGAGATTTAAAGGGAGCTGGAGGAGCGATGGAGACTGGGGGAGGGGGAGGGGCAACTCAGGAGGAGAGGGGCACCCAGGCTGGTCCTGCCTTTGAGCTCCTGTGGGCCCAGAGAGCAGGGCCAGCTCCCTGGGTGTGTGACCTCTGCCCTTTCCCACATGCTGTGTGGTCTGTGGTCATGAAATTCTCACCACTGGGGACGAGGCTCACACTGCCATTTGGCGCTGACTTGTGATTGTAGCCTCCTGGTGGCTCTTCAGGCTCCACCCTGCAGAGTTGGGTACTCGGGTGGTGACCCAGGGTGGCTGGTGGCACTGCCCAGGCCCTTCTGTGGAGGTGACCAGCACTTTGCTGAGCCTCACAGCAAATAAATAAATGGTGCTAAATAAATGCACGGCTGACATGTGAGGGGGTTGGGGACTCCGTGCTCAAGGTGGAAGAGGGAGGGGTGGGTCCCAGGGATCAGGAGCCTGGTGACCTGGGTTCAGATCCTAATCCACCACTCTCCAGTCCTGGGTCCTCACATGACTCCCTGCATCCTCCGCGACACACTGATGCTGTCCCTGGAGTGGGTACAGTCGATGATAGCACCGCCTCTCTTCTGGGCTCTGGATGATCAGGTGGGATTGTGTGTGAAGCACCGTGCCAGACGCTTCAACCGTGAGTGTTGAAATTCACGGACAACCGACCATGTGGATCCCAGGGTTCTCTGCAGAGTCAGCCAACATCAGACCAAAACTACTCAAAAAAAAAAGTTCCAGAAAGTTCCAAAGAGCAAACCTCAAAAGCACACCAAGGCAGTGCTGCGTGGGAGCCCCCTGCCTGCCCTCCTGGGCTCTCAGGCCTCAGCCTCCTGTGCTGGCCTGGCTTCTGGGTGCCAGGTTATCAGCCCTGGGACAGCTGTGTCTGTCCTGGACATGTACAGACGTCCTTCTTGCCCTTGTTCCCTGAACGACACAGCACAGCAACTGCGTACCCAGCTTTAGACTGTGTGAGGGGTTTTCAGTCCTCTAGAGAAGCCACCAAGTCCAAGGAGGCTCGTGTGGTTACAGGCTCCATGTTATGTGAGGAGCTTGCTGGCTCTGTCTTGCTGTGGTGAGGGGTGGTGGCTGGGACCGTGTCCCTGGGAGACATCACGGGGACTGTCTGCATTCATTGAGCATCTACAGTGTACCAGGCACTGGGCTAGACCCTGAGCACCCCACGATGAGCCAGATGGACAGGTGACCACCGCGGCTCACAGCCCAGACTCTCAGGCAGAGGATGAGCAAGGAGGTGGGCAGAGGCCAGGTCCCTTCAGGGGTGACCTTCACTCTGAGCAGCCTGGGGGGCCAAGGGCCTGGGAGTGGGGACTGGGCTGTCCATCGTGAGGAGGTTCCTTCCCTCCCCGAACCCCAAACTCTTTGTGAACTGAAGGCTGCGGATTTCAGTCCTGCCCCCCACCAACCCATCACTATCAGGGAAGGGAGTTCTTTTCCAGAAATTTCCAGATGATTCCCCCAACTTCATGCCTGGACCTGGCCCTGGGCCTCTCCCACCACCGGGAGGGGGACATCTCCCTGAGAACAGCAGTCAGGGGCCCTGACCAGAAGCTCATGAGCCCAAAGAACAAATTTGAAAGGAAAATGAACAAATTATCCTGAAAATAAGAAAGGGTGGGGGAGTCACCCAAGAAAAAAGATAGCCAAAACGAAACCCAAGTGGGCTCCTAATGAATGTGCGGGTAATGAATAAACCCATTTAGGTCTCACTTGGCCCTGATCCTCCCAGGCCTAGATTAAAAAATGGAACATCTGTGATGATTTAATTGACATCTTAATAACAAACAGGCCTCGAGAAACCCACGGATAAATGCCTTTTATTGCCGGTGTATCTTTTTCACTGCAACTTGAATGAAAACGCTGGTCTTTAATTGTTTTAAGTGATTCTATTAAAAAGTGTCTGTAAGTGTTGCATTCTGAATGTTTATGTGACTGGGCTGGTGGCAGGAATACAGATGAGCCCGGAGAGCAGGCTGCGGCAAGCACCTCTGGATTTCCTCACCCCCCCCACACTCTGCCAGAGATGCCCCATCCTTTTATCTAATTTTTTAGAAGAGATCTTTGGGAGGATTGCTCACCTCTCTTCCATCTTCCCCCCAAATCTTTGCTGTCAACCTCAGATGGATGGAAGGATGGGTGGTGACCTCCCGACTGTGGGGTTTACTGGCTGTGCTCCTCCGTGCCCAGCTGGGGAGGGTCCCAAGTTGCTTCCCGTCCCTAACCCTCTTGCTTTCTTGTCTGGAAAATGGGAGTAATATTCCAACCCATTCATTGCGGGTTCCAGCCACTGGGAACCTCTGGATAATTTTCAGATGCAGATTGTCCAGCGGTTGAGTTGGGCCAACTGGTTCCCTGGATTTGGCATCGCTGATGTGCCAGGCTGTGAAGGGGACCATGGCTTCCGCCCTGTGTGGACCCTCTTGGGTGACTGTGAAGTTGGTACTGTGGCACTGGGCTACCTCCAGGTCTCAGCCAGTATGTGTGTTATCTCCCGTGGGGGCTCTCCCAGCCTACTGGACCCTCCAGTCCTGGAGGTGCAGATTTCATCAGCAGGGGCAGGACCCAGCCAGCTGTGTGTTTCCAAGCTTCCCAGGGCAGGGGTGCTCCCCACAGCAGCCACGGGGAGAACCAACTGCAGGCAGAAGAGCCAAGCCGCTCAGAGGTGGCACGGAGGGGAAAAATAGGGTCTCTGGAGGGAGAACCTGTGGAGCAACCAGGGATGGCTTCCTGGAGGCAGTGATGTTCCTCTGTGCCCATGCGGGAAAAGCATTCCAAGCAGTGAACAGCATGTGTAGAGTGTGCCAGAAGAGGGAGGCAGTGGGGAGGCGGACCAGCTCGAGAAGCGAGTGCGCCTGCCCAGGAGAGGGGGCAGGGCCAGGACACAGTGCATGTGGCTCGGATAAGATGGCTGAGGTACCCCTGGGGAAGCTCCCCTGGCATCCCAGAGAGCCATGGTGCAGCCAGGCTGCCTCCCCAGAGGGGCCCCAACCCAGCCCAGTTCCCAGAGCAAGACCAGCCCAGCCCAGAGCACGGGGGCACCAGACCTGGGGAGGGAGAGGTCTGGGTCCCAGATGGTGGTCCCGTCCCTTGATGGTTCTGGCCTCTCACCCAACTGGGAGCATCTGTGTGAGGACCCCCACTCACGTCTGAGTCTTAGACCCGGCACCCACCCGAGCGCTTCCAGACCTGCTGTGTCTGAAGAATGCAGTCATCGCAGTGTTTGCAGAAAACATCTAAAAATAGAACATCATCTGGAAACGTGGTTGTAACGTAAGTGACCACAGAGGAGAAAAGATGCATGATCACAGCCCATGTGGTGTCAAGCGCTGAAGAAAAACAGGTGCTGGAGAGACTGAAAAGGGCAAGGGGCCCTCCGGTGATGTCGATGGCCATGGAAACGTAGGCTCCTCTCGGCGTCCCTTGTGGGTCCCCTTCCCACCCCCCTCCATTTTTTTAAATTAAAATCTCTTTTATTTTTATTCTTCGTATGAAATTGTGATTCCCCTGAGTGCTGAGCCCTGCAGTGCAGAGGTCGGCCTGCGGGTGGGTCTTTGGTCCTCCTGACCACCAGCCTGTGCTTTGGACAAATGGCCTCCTTCTCTGAGCCTTGGTTTCCTCATCTGTAAAATGGGCCTAATCTTCCTCGTAGGCCACCATGGGTAAATCAGAGCTGAATGAAGGTGTCAGTTCCCCAGGCCAGCCTGAGCATTGCAGGTAACACCTGATCTGCAGCCTTACCATTTTCTAAAATTAGACATTCCTCATGTGCCATCTGGCTTTCTGTTACTGTAACAATACCCAAGCTAATCAACTTATAAAGACGGGAGGTTCATTTGGCTTTGAGGTGTGGAGGCTGCAGTGCATGTTCAGTTGGTCCTATTGCACATCAGGGTGGGGAGCCTGTGGAGGAACAAGTTGGTGTTCAGCTTGTGGTCAGTGTGTAAAAGAGGGGAGTAGGCAGAGCGTGGTCTACACACCTGCCATCCAGACAGCTCAGGAGGCTGAGGCAGGAAGATTGCATGTTGGAGGCCAGCCTCAGCAACTTAGTGAGAATTTGTCTCAGAATAAAAAAATTAAAAAGGGCTGGGGAACAGGGCTCAGTGGTAGGAAGTCTTTGGGTACAATCCCTGGAACCACAAAAATAGAAATAAATAAGGACCAGGGTCCCCAAAGGGCACAACACCAATGATCTGAGAACTCCCAAAACACTCCACCTATTAAAGCGCCCTCCATCTCCCCACAGCTCCACGGGTGGGACCAAGTCTGTCATCAGGGGCCTTTGGGGTCCTTAGCCCAACCATAGCACTCATTCAATTTTGTGCATTAAAAAAATAATAATAATAGCAAATCTTTCTTAAATATCCATAGACTAGTGAAGGGGAGCCCCTGGAGCCAGGGTCCACACCCAGCTCCTCCAGGCCTCCCCACATGCCCAGGAGGGTCCCTCTCCTCCCCCAGCCCTAAGCACCAGCCTGGTGGCTTTAAGAAGCACTCTGAGCTGGGGCCTGGAGCAGAAGGGTGGGTGTGCAGGGCCAGGTGGGAGCACTCCAGGGGTCAGAAGTCAGACCAGCAAGCCAAGACCAGGACCCCCGGTTTCCTGATCTGAAAAATGGGCACTCAGTTCTAGGCTGACCTTCCCCAGGCTTGAAGCCCTGAATTCAAGTCTTGTGCCCCGAACCTGAGACCAGCCCTTCCTAAAGAAGTGGGTCATTACTAACCAACTCTGATGGATGGGGCGGACCAACACTCGAGAGTCACCACTGTTTTGTGTTAATGATCATGACCAACGACCTGTGAGAAGGTAAGAGTGAGGACATCGAGGTGACCTTACCTGCATCTGTGGACCAGGGCATGGAGAAGGCTGCATTCTCCATGCTGAGTTGAGTTAGGAACTGGGAAGGTGAAGGCCCCAGCCTTTAAGGAGGAAGACAAAAGAGACAAAGTGACCTCCTCAAAGGGGACGTTTTTAATTTTTTTACTGGAGTTTGACAGGAAATGAAGGAGGCTATGGGGGAGAATGAAAAAGAGCTGGTGGAAGGCAGGAGGGGTGGTGGTGTTCAACAGGGTCCTCTGGAGGAGAAGGGGACACTTGGGCAGCATATTTGATGAGGAGAGGGCGTGGTCATGTTTCTACGCTTCTGGCAGAGGGACAGAGCCTGTGCAAAGGCCCTGAGGCAGGCACGTGCCTGGCTTGTGAGAGGCCAGAAGCTGGAGCTGGGGGAGGGATAGTGGGAGAGTGGAAAGGACAGGGACAGAGTGGTCCCAGGGTCTCTGTAAGGGTATCAGCCAATGTCCTGGAGGACTCTAACTCAAGGTTTAATAATAATGTCCCCTAACCATCTTTGACTCCCACGTGTATTGGTGAAGTGCAGTTGCGCCAAAGCCCAGGTTGATGGAGAAGCTTCCCCTCCTCCAAACCTTCACAGCGTCCCTCAGTAGAGCCCCTGTGTCCTGCAGAACCTGGGTCCTTGGTCCCCATTAACAGAGAAAATTGAGGCTCAGTCCACTGAGGTCTCCTGTGCGCGACCTCACGCCCAGCACCAGGGAGACGGTGCATGCAGGTCCGTGGCTCCAATGCCAGTCGGCCATGCGCACTGGGCACCTGCCTCTTCCCAGGGAGGCTGAGGCTCCAATGGGGGGCAGGCAAGGAGGCAGGTGAGGGAGAAGCTGAAGAAACTTCCCTCCTCTCCCTGACATCTCCCAGGGACACTCAAAGGCATCTGGGAAAATCAAAGTGCTCTAGTGCTTTATTCAGTCGGAAGCAGAGGTGCCAGCATCATTATCCCTAGAAGTGGCATGGGCTCAGGGTCCGAGTTGGTTCTCCAGCATTTCCGTGAACAGCAGGGATGGCGGTTCAGACAGCATCGTGGAGGAAAAGCACCGTAAGGTCTGGAGGAAGACAGGGTCACCAAGGGCTGCAGGGCCACCTCCAGATCCCTGCTCTCAGAGAACCCTCCAGAGGCAGCCCAGGGAGACCTTGCAGGACTCCAGTCCCACAATTAAGGATAGGAGCCCCAGCTGATGCGGGCATGCCCTGGGCAAGGATCCAAATCTCTCTGACCTCAGGCTCTTCTTCTGTGAAATGAACTGACCGTAGTAAACTTGCTTCCTGGAGCCAACAGGGCAATCAGATGAGACCAGGCCTGTAACCAACCAGCACAGGGCGAATGAGAGCATGTGATTTGTCAGCTTCTCTCCTGAAGACAGAGCCGTGGTGTCTACCCACAGCCCAGCACATGTAGGAGATGCCCAGCATATTTGTAGACCTCCTTATCAGCTTCCTCATGGTGCTTCCCTCTTGGAGCCATTGTGAGGGATAGATAAAATGATGACAGGTGCATGATCCTGTGAGCTCCCCAGTGTCATGGGAAACTAAAGCTCAGGGAGGTCGAGTTGCCTCCCCAAGGTCACACAGCTTCCTGCAGGGAGATGATGTCTTCATCCACTGCACCTTTGGATTCTGTCTGCGGACTGGGGATCCACCACCTCAAGCTGGGGTGCTCAAGATTCCCTGCGAAGAGTGAGAGGGAGATGCTGATGAGGAAGGAGGTGGGCAGGGCGGGGGACCCTCTTCACCCAGGTGCAAAGAGAGGAAGGCCAAGCTCCACTTGAGTGGAGACCTTCTGCACATGACTTCCCGACCATTCTGTGGACTGCAGGAAAGGGGCCTAGTCAACTTCAGGACCAGTCGTGTTTCAGACACTCATGTGGATGGGCCAAGGGGCTCTTCAACAGGATGCTAATGAGAAGGTTTTAATACTGCATATAATCATTTTCTTCAGTGCTCCTTGGAAACAAAACCACTAGATTATTCTGTTTGAATTCTTCTGCCAGAGTCAGGTTTTGTTTTCTTTCCCGGAAGTAAATCTGTTTGTTTCTTCCCACTGAACTAACTGACTCTCCAATACTCAACCATAATTAGTTCTGACTCTAGAACTATGGTTCTCAATGGGAGGCAGGCAGAAGACATCTGGCCTTTTGGGCGCTCATAGCTGGGGTGGGTGCCATTGGCCCCAAGTGGGCATGGGTCAGGCCTGCTGCTTGACATCCTGCCACACATGGGACAGTCCCATGGCAGAGATTTCCCCAGACCCTGTGCTAACTTTGCCCAGGGCAAGCAGCCTGCTTTAGAAGAGCCCATTATGATAGGTCAATTTGGCCAGAGAGAAAAAATTATAAATATCTACAGCAATGTTTTCTCCTATTTTTAGCTAGTTAAATATGCAACAACTGATCTACTCAAATATGCTGTGGCCTCCAATAAAAACCATGTTTTTGGGCTTTGGAAACTCAAACCTCAGATGCAGTAGAATATGAATCACTTGCCCATCTACCATCTCTTGACAAATCTGGTGTGAATGAGGAGCAGCAGGCATGCACTGTATTTTTTTTAATTCATTTTTTGCTGAAATTATTGAAATAGTTCCTTTTATAATGAGCCATTTTGTGTCCAAAAACATTTTGAATCACATTTATAACCCTTTAAAATGCTCATTCCTTTCTGGACTTGATGATGCAAGTCTGTAATTCCAGCATCTGGGGAGGCTGAGGGAGGAAGATCACAAGTTCAAGGTCAGCCCCAGGAACTAAGCAAGACTGTCTCAAAATAAGAATTCAAAGGGCTGGGAATGTGGCTTATTGGTTGAAGACCCCTGGATTCAATTCCCTGTGACCTCTCCCCCAAATGAAATGAAAAAAAAAATAAGAAAATATAAAAGGAACAGAGAGTCACTTGCTGTGTGACCTAAGACAGGAACCTGATTTCTCTGAGGCTTAGTTTCACGTCAGCATGGGTGATAAGGCCCACCTTTCCATTTTAGTTACTCTCTTGGCTTCTTGTGTTTATTAGATCTTTTAAAATACTTAATGCAGGGTGTTCACATCCACCATGATTACAGGCGTCCTCGGCCCTCAATGCTGGGACACTCCACACTTCAGCTCTTCTGTTTCTGAAACCACAATGCGTCTCACCACCGTCCTGCTCAGTTGAGACACCCACATCTCCCGTTTTCTTCAACAAAACAAATGTAGGGCTTAGATCTATGGCATCTTGGACAGAAGAGAAAGAATGACAAGAGTTCACATTCACTGGACCCGTGGTCTGCTCCGCCAGCTGCAGTGGAGGGTCATAAACCTCACATCTGTTTCCAGGACTGTTTTCCTCCCTAGACGACTGAGCCTCTGGCTGTTGCTCTGGCTCAGGGCCTGGGCAGGGGGGCACAGAACGGGAGTCTGCACTTGGCCTTCCCACATGCAACTTGCTCTCTCCATCAGCTCCTTCTCTCTGCCTCTCCTAAACATGAACAGGAGAGGCTGCAGGTGGCCCTCTGCTCATTTCCAGGAGCAAAAGCCAATGTCAGGAACCAGGAGGTGACTCCATCCTCAGGTCACTTAAAGGAAGAGTGATGGATCCCGGGACTCGGCATGGAAGAGGAAGCCATCCTGGGCAGGGAACACGTGGACGTTAATCTGCCATTGACTACTGGCTCTGAAGCTTGAGGATGCCTTCTCCTCCCCGAGTTTTAAGAGGCCCAGGGGAGCTGCTGGAAGAGACACTGCAACTCAGTAGAAAGTTGAAAAGGATGTATTTTCCCAGGGAGATTCCAGCAGATGGTATGTGACATTCATTCATTCAATACACAGTTATTCAAAGTCCCCTAATGTCTGGTTGGTTCAGGATACTTGGTTAAATTCTGGGTGTGGGTGCCCAGGGTCCTGGCCCTCCTGGGGCAGCAGCCCACCTGTCCTGGGCTGCACGGCTGTGGTCAGGAGGACCTTGGAGACAGGAGAACCCCATTCTCAGCTGGGATGGGAGGCCCTGCAGGGTTCCCCCATGGTCCATGCCAGCTGGACACCAAGCGTCCCAAAAGGCCATACCTTCCACCTCTGGCCAGATGGTGGCCACCTCTTTCCACCCACAGGAAGTCCCGTGCCCTCTGTCCCCCTCAGAGGCAGAAACTGAATTTGAAACCTTCATTTTGGCTGTGGTGCTGTGGCCAGGGCTCCAGCCTGCTGCCCTTGGGGACCCTGCTCCCTGGGCTGGCGTGGCAAGGGCCCCCTGGGACCTGCAGCTCTCGGGTTTTCCTATTCCTGTCACGTCATGCCCACACCTGTCCGCTGTCTGCCGCTGCCACTCTCCTTTTACCAGACCCAGTCTGGGGTGAAAGCTTTGCTTATTAGTCAACCTGGGTCTCCTCACTGACATGCAGGAGTGGATTCATCTGAAACCCCAGGCAGCCTCATGCCCATGTCCCCACCTCAGGAGGCTGGTCTGAGGATGCTGGGACTGTGTGACCTGGCACAGGGTGTGAGTCCTCAGAGAGGGACCTCCCAGTGCCCTGGGTGTGGTCCCTGCCTGGCGGCTCTCCTTCCTTGCAGGCCCAGAAGGGGTAGGTGACAGAGAAGGAGCTGGGGTGGCCACAGCTACAGGCTGGCACACTTCAGCTCTTCTGTTTCTGAAACCACAATGCGTCTCACCACCGTCCTGCTCAGTTGAGACACCCACATCTCCCGTTTTCAGGCTCCCACTGGTTCCTGGCAGTGCCCACTGCAGGGAATGTGTCTCCTCTTCAGCCAGAATATTCTCCTGCAGCTTCCTCACCCCTCCTTCCTGGCACACGGCCCTGCCCTGCCCTGCCCGGACCACAGTCTCACGGCTGCTCTGGAGGAGTCCACGGGGCTGGACCTTTAGCCCTGACTTGCCAGCCTGGTGTTGGACAGCGATCAGCAAGTCTTAGTGACGAGGGGTTCAAATGCCTCCCATGGACCTCAGCACATGTCCCCAGGGTCTGGTAGTGGCCCTGGGAGGGTCAGTCTCATCCCCATGAGGAGGCAGGTGCAGATTTACGGAAACCCAGAGAGCAGAATCCAGGCAGGGGGCTTCTTGCCTGTGCTTCTGGTGCAAGGGTGGAATTTGACCTCTCACCCATGGGGACTTGGGGTTCTTAGGGGTGACCTTGTCTTGAGAGTTGCTGGCTTTGTCTCTAGAAGCTGAGATTCTCAGAGGAGATGTGACCGAAGTACCTGGAGGGTAAAGGACCTTTCCCCTGGAAGACATAGGAAATCAGATGAGAAGGAGCTTGATGAATTCTGGAGGATATTAAATGTGGTTTAGGAAAAGCATCTGCTTATAAAGTTTACCTTGGATAGTGAATGAGATTTAGGAGAGGGAAAATCAATTTTTGTGAGTGTTGTATTAGATAATTTATATAGGCCACCTCATTTAATCTGCAGAGTGATTCAGTAAAGAAGATCTTGAGCCCCTCATACCACTGATGAAGAAATGGAGACAGGACGTTCAATAAATAGCCCAACATTACTTTTACCTTAAAAGAATTTAGTTCCTGAGTTGGATTGAAACTCATGTCTGTATGAAAAAAGACCCCAAACTATTTCCACTACATATCCCACTGAAGAGAAAAAACAATAAAACTTCTCCAATGGAATGAATATTTCCTCTAGTATGTGCACATGATCAGATCACATTGAGTGTGGGGGTTAGTGGAAAAACTCTTTCCTAGTTCTCTAGGAAAATTAAATTAAATTAGGACATGACTAAGATAGGCACTCTTCTACTCTTACATTACCTGAGAACTAAGAATATCTAATAAAAAGAGGTATAAATTATGGTAAATCTTTTTTTAGTGCATTTTATGGTTGATGTGTAGGGCAGGACTATTGTTTTTAACTCTTTGATCTAACCCTATAATAGGAAAATACATTTGTGCTCATTTTCATAAATCTTGCCTATACCTCGAGGTAGGTAGAGTATATATATCCATCACCACACTGTGGACCTTGAACTTGGCGCTGTGAATTAATTGCTTTGACCAAAGATCTGTGACTGGAAGTGTTAGTGTGCCAGTTTTGAGCAGAGGCCTCTCTTACTCTTCCTGGATGTCTGCCCTCCTTCCCAGGGACAGCATGCAGTAGAGTACAGCTGACCCTTTAGCCTGGTTGGTAGAATGAGAAGGTACATGGAGCAGATATGAACCCAACCTACAGCCAAGAGGCAATTCCAGCTGAGCCCTATCAAGCCCACAGAGCTGCAGCTGACTTATTCAACTGGGAGTGAGAAATAAGTGTTTATTGTGGTAAGTGGTTGAGATTTTGAGGTTGGTTTTTACCACAGAAAACCCTGGCTGTGATAGTCTGTTAAGTATGGCTTCAAGATTTTTGTAGCCAACCAAGAGTCTCAGCCTCACCAAAGAAACTCTAATGACATCAGGGAAAATTCCTGAACCAACATTCGAAGTATTTTAGGCAATTGAATCTTTTGCTGCAGTCTTTTTAAGGGGTGAACAAATCATAATGAAGAGCAGCAGTCATTATCTCTGCACCTGTAATGCTGTGTAAAAACTTTGTATTGTGAGTCAACATTTTATTTGTCTTTATATTTTTGGTAGAAAGGTTGACTTTTTTATAATCTTACTCAGTAATACTCATTTGTTCATTAGAAAACTATGAAGAATAAAGAAACAGGAATGTTAAGCGGGGAATGTGGTGGTACATGGCATAAACATCTATTTGGCTCAAGCAAAATGGAAACCATTTTTCAACGAGAATTTATTTAGCTTTCTGTAGCCAATATATCATGAAATCTGTCCACCCAACCTTGAAAATGAGCCATACTAACCTATTGCATAATTAGAACCCTCAAAAACTAGAAAGCACAGGTCGATATTCTTAGTATTGCTATGTATGAAGTTATTAAAACTGGAGAAAATTCTACTTCAGAATACCATTTAGGTTTTATATTAAAAGTTCAGATCACCATATCTAAAGGTGCTTCTTAGTGAAATGATGTAGAATTGTTGCATTCCAAAGGTTTTTCCCTTTAATTTCCATTTATCTATGTCATACAAAATATACTTTGTGAAATATACAATGGAAATGAACAACAACAACAAAAAATACCTTGAAATTAAAGGCACTGATGATTCTTACCAGGGTCTGAAGAGAGAAATTATTTGCAAGAAACAAAATATTTTTCTTTGAAATTCTTTTATTGCAAGTTCTTTTATGGAAAAATTGGAATCTATATTTACTACATTGTCAGAAGGTATTACATAATATAAAGGTATACATGCAATACCTTTTTCTTAAACCGAGGCTTAAAAGAGGTGGATGGCTGAAACTATTTTTCCTCTAAACAATTTTTTAGAGTGTTTTCCTTTTAAAATTCATGTATTTATGTGTTCCTATTTAGTTAAGCAGTAGTATAAATGTTTGTTGCTAAATATAGTGTTTCTCAGAATTTGGTTAAGCAGTGAAAAACCATCTAATCATGTAAGTGTTTTCAAAATACTGTGTGTAAATTACTGCATCTTATAGGGTTTGGTACCTATCTGAATCTGTGCTTTTGTTTCACTATTATTCAAAACAGTTTTAGACCATATCTAAAGAGAAATTAATTTTATTGGGAGCAGAGGCAAAAACAGATTTGTAAATATTATCTTTGTTTCACACACACACCACCTTTTTAAAAATAACTAGGTATTTTTCATTGAAAACTTGTAAGACTTTGAAATTAAATTTTCAAATAAATTTAATGTTAATGCTTTCAGAGCACTTTGACTCAATAGTAGCACCTCTAACAGTTGAGCAGTTTTGCTATATTCCTGGAACACATTTTGGAGTTATGAATTATTAAGAACTTTTCCTCCTCTTTTCACCTCAGAATTACAAGTTAAACTTCTAAATCCAAGTGCCATTTTTATGTGGTATAGAGGCACTTTTGTTTATCTTACCTTCCCAACTCTCTCTGAGGGTACTTTGCAAATATCTGAGTTCAAACAAAGATACCAGATAAATGTTCTATGAATTCTATACTTAGCAAATCTATTAAACTGGCATAACTTTATATGCATTTTATTTTTATTTAGAATTAGTGTAAAATATTTTTCCTTGGGATGTAATGTTTTTCTCTACTCCCCAGTGGGTATTGGCTGTAGTTTTTTGTTTTTGTAGGAATGAATTCAAATCCTAATTAATAGTAAACTTTTTAAAATTTACCTGCTTTTCTTACAATATGGACTTTTGTTGTTGTTGTTGTTGTACTTGGTTAGTGTTCAGTACATCTTAAGCTCAGATAAATAAACACTATGTTGAATCTTCAGAGAATTTTTTGTATGGGATGGTGTCAGCCTATGTACATTAAATTTTAAAAAATTTAAGAATTATCAGATTATTTGCACATTTTAGTTTAATAAAGCCTGAATCAGCTGTTCCAGAGTTTGCTTTATCTGTATTTGGAAATAATTTTGTAAAATCAGTGCCTTGCCTTTCTGATACAATAGATCATGTTTTGTTTTAATAAAACAACAAATGCTTTTATCTTTGTTTTCAGGGAAGGGATTAACATTTAATTCTGTTTGTTTACATTTTTTATCACTGTTACCCAATACCCATTTTATGTTATTACTTTATAAGTAAGCTTGTATATAACAGAATAAGTATCTGTTTCTGTAATCTACATGTGACTATTACATGTGCTGTCTTTTAAGATTATGCTGCAATATGCCACTGTGGGAATGAATGATCACTATTCAACAAACATGTTTGAACATGTAAATGTTTAAGAAATAAGCAAAATAATGACATAGTTTGGATTAATAGGATTATTGTTTTTTTCTCCCCTAGGAAACATAAATAATGATGTTTGTGTATTTCTTATGGAATATACTCATAAAAAGAACTTTTAAGAAATTGTGGATGTGAATACATTTCTCAAATAAAATTTAAATTGTAAAATAGTTTTATAATAAAGTATTTACATTAATTGGTATTCTAATATGGCTGGAATTTGCATAGATTCAAATAAATTAAAATCCATGATAAATACTAAAAAAAAAAGTACAAATGGCCAATAAATATATGAAAAAATGCTCAACCTCTTCGGCAATCAGGGAAATATGCAAATCAAAACAACATTGAGATTCCATCTCAGCCCAGTCATATTGGCTATTATCAAAAAAACAAAACAAAAAAATAACAAATGCTGTAAGGATAAGGGAAAGAGGAACCCCTATACATTGTTGGTGGGAATGCAAATTAATACAGCCTCTGTAGAAAACAGTATGGAGGTCCCTCAAAAAAAAAAATAGAATTACCAATGGAACTGAAGACCATTGTGCTAAGTAAACTAAGTCAAATTCACATGTTTTACTTCACATGTGAAATCTGAAATTTAAAAAAAGCAAAAAAGGTATGAAACTAGAAGCAGAATATTTAGGGAAGGGCAAGGGACTAGAGGGAGGAGGAACTGGTAGTAAGAGGGGAGTAGAGAGGGTAGATATAATCAAAGCACTTTAAATACATATATGGAAAATCACAATGAAACCTATTAATTTGTACAATTAATATGCACTAAGCATTAAATTTTTACAAGAGAATAGACAGCAGACCTCCTCACAACTCTTTTAGCAGTAAGGAGAATGGGGCTCCAATGGTGATTCACACTTTTACTGTTCAATGTGAAAAAATTTGGGGATATTGATGAACATCTGGAGAATTAGCCAACACAGTAAGCTTGAAACTAAAGGTTGGGAAACCATAAATTCCATGTTGTTAAGCACTAAATTTAGTCCCTGGTTTCATGTTAGATGTGATTTATCCTGAATTCCTTATTTTTCATCTCCCACAAATCAAATCATGCTACAGTACAGTACAGTACTTAATTGGTGTTGAAATCCTTCCAAACACGTTTGGTGCTTGCTAGCTTCCTCTCTATTTGAGGTTAATCCAAAGACAAAGATGAAAATCACCACCACCAGCCATCTAAGGGGAAACAGATAAAGTGCTAAAACAATAACACCCAGTGTTAGGACTGTAACAAGTATCATTAATCAGGCCACTGGCAGGCTGGCCACATCTCCATCTATTAGGCTGTCAGGCCTAATGATCTTAGTAGGGCTGGGCTGGAGCAGAGGCTCAAAAGAAGGCTTCCCTGGAGAGCCACACCACTGACTCACTGGTTGACCCTCTTCCTCTTCAATTAAACTTCAGAACATGTATGACCAGGAGGTTCGAGTTGTTGGTGTGGTCTCACCCTGCTGACTGTCTTTCTGCCTGCACAGGAGAGAGATTCCACATTGGTGGGTGGGCGGTAGTTGGGTGGGCATGGGTGAGCCAAAGGGGAAAGAGCCTGAAGGATGTTGGAATCAGCCACTTCAGAGCTGTGTGACTGAATCTCCCTGAGCCTCTGTTTCCCTAACTCTAAAGTGTGATAGTAATAGTTACCTTGCAGAGTTGCTCAGAGGAGAAAATAAGATAAAGAAAACAAACACTTAGGGTCACAGTCAACATCAAAGCTCCTTAAAGTATTGAAGAGTCTATGAGTGGAAGTCAAGCATGGTCCAGTAAATCAATAGCTAGAAAAAGAAGCATGTGCTGAGAGAAGCAGAACCCTGGCATTGACTGGGGCACACCTGGAGTCAAATTTTGATTTTTCACTTAGAAGCTCCATGAGCATAATAAAGAACCTTAAGGTACCACTGTACATGTTTGGGCATGCTCACACCCATCTCTCCCCCACACATAGCTGATTACCTCATCTATAAAGGAGAAATAACAGTGGCACCTACCTGGAAGAGTTGATGCAGAATTAATGAGATCATACTGTAGAGTGCTTTGTGTAACACCTGACAAGACTGCTTTGTGGCTTGCTTTCTATCCCAACTTCCAGAAAGAGAGGAGGACAAGGAGAAGGAGGAAGAGGAGGATAAAGGAGAAGGAAGAGGAGGATAAAGGAGAAGGAAGAGGAGGAGAAGAAGATGAAGAAGAGGAGGGGGAGGAAGAGGAGGTAGATGAAGAAGAGGAAGAGGGAAGAGGAGGAAGAAAAAGAAGAAGTCAAAATTCTGTATTTATTAGAAATACTTCCCAGTTTGAACAAAAGCAGCCTATGGGCGAGAGTGGGTCACTTGGGGAGAAGCCAAGGGGGAAAAAAACGTCTTCTAGTATAGAAATTCATGTTCCCTTGAAGAATCCAACACTGAGGTTAAAAATGCTGCTTGGGCTCTGGGCTAATTGAACAGTCCAAAGCACCGGGAGTGGGATGTGCTTCTGCAGAAGTGAGACCTCTTCTAGGGCATTTAAGGACTGTTGAAACAGGATTCATATGCTCTGACAAAGACTGCATTCAATCCCATATAAACTTTCCCTCTCTCCCCAGTGCCTTCAGACTACAAAAAAAGAAGAGAGAAATCTAAATGCATACCTTTAACTTTAGCTGAGAGAGGAAGAAAGTTAGATTTAGAAAAAGAAGTAAGTGTGGCAAGGAGCGTACACTCACAGACTCTTAAAGTAGAGAGAAGACTGGTTAGTGCTTCCCACATCATGCATTAAAATATAAACAAGAAGAGAAGAGGCATAGCAACTATGCAAACAGACACAGAATAAGAAAAGAAGCAAAGGAATTTAGCAGGCAAAGACAGACGATGAACCTAGTCTCAATGAAAATCCATCCTAAGAAACAGAAAGATACTCCTCAAAAATGATTTGATATAAAACATTTTTTAAAATATCTGAATATCCTAATTCTGCACACGATGATAATGAAACTACAGAGTTGAAATGCACACTGAAAAGATAAGGAAATTAACTGATTACCAAAACAAGATCATATCAATAAGTAATTAATAACAAAGAAAAAAAAGAATTACTAGAATTTATGACAGTGAATGTAGATGTTTTCAAAGTGATAATAGCAAATAGAGAAGAGATGGTGCATGCATACATAGAAAATACATAAAATGATTCACAAGGATAAGTCAGATCAAGAAATAATTCACTTGGTACATTAGGATGTCTTTTACTTTAAAACAAAAAACAAGGGTAAAAGGATATGGGAAAAGCAAAATCTTTGTATACTTCTGGGGGCAATGTAAAATGATGTTGCAACCTTAGAAAATGGCATGACAGTTCCTAAAATAATTAAAGATAGAATCATCATATTATCCAGCAGTTCAACTTGTTATATATTCCAAAGAATTGAAAGTGGGAAATGAAATAGATATTTGTATCCATGTCACAACAGTATTATTCCTAATAGCTAAAAGGTAGTAGAAACCCAAAAGCCCACTGAAAAATGAACAAACAAAATATACACACACAGTTGAATAGTATTACTCAGCCTTAAAGAGGAAGAACATTCTGACACATATTATAACATGGATGAACCCTGAAAATGTTATGTTAAGCAAAAAAAAAAAAAAAAAAAAAAAAGCCAGTAATAATGTCACAAGTAACTTAGAGGAGTCAAATTCATAGAGAGTAGAATGGTGGTTGCCCAGGTGTGGGTGGAGGGATGAATGGGGAACTGCTTAAGGTTAGAAAGTTTCAGTTTTACAAAATGAAAAAAGTTCTGGAGATGGATAGTGGATGTGGTTGCAAAACAATGTGAATGGTCTGAACACCTGCACACTTAAAAATGGATGAAATGGTAAATTTTGCTATGCTTATTATACCAGGTTTTTTAAATTAAAAGAAATAAATGAGTCACTATATGGGTAATTTAGTATTGATTCAGCAGAGAATCCAATAAGTAAAATAGAAACAGATACTCAGAATCATAATTTTAAAAATTCCATGAAATGAAAAATTAGATATAAAAAAGATTCTGAAAAATTGATATATAATGATGCATATAGATCTCTACATCCTGGCTTCTTTATTGAACTTCAAACAAATAAGCACAGAACACATCAGAAATGTAGGCAAAAGAAAAAATTACTTGTAAGGGAAAAAAATCAGACTGGTCCTTGAATTTTTCTATAGCACAATTTACCTAACTTTCTATTTTTTAATTTTTTTTGTCAAAACTTTAATATAAAGGAACTAAAATTCAAGAATACTGTACCTGGACAAGTTGGTATTCAAGTAGAGATAGCCCCCAAGAATGTATTCACAAAATTGAAAAACTTTTCAAAACGTAGCAGCCAATTATGAAACTTTCTGGACAAACCCACTTGATGATGAAATTTAGCTAATCAAGAGATGAATCAAAATAAATCATTTGGAAATGGAGAAGCCACAGTAAAATATTGGTGCTAAACAATAAATACATTTAAATATAAAACTAAGTCTAAACAATTGAAGAAATTATGTTTATAGGACAGAATATAAATATATGAAGTTTAAAACTACTGCTGCTTTTGATGCTATAATAAAATCAATATCCTACTGGATTACAATAAATATTCTTAGCTTGCTCATATTAGGAAATTAGCTGTGGTTTTCTTGGGTTCATCCCCACACATTTTCTCCTTGCTTAAGTCAGACTGAAAGAATAGCCCCTCTTTAGAACATGCTATTTTCATTGTGGAAGGACAAACCAGTTGGTACCAAGCTGAAGCATACATTTACATTAAATACTTTTGCTTAGAAGAGGCAAACATCATGTCCAATCATGGTTCATTGACCCAAGTAGGAAACATGATCAAGTCTACAGTCATTGAGATGGGACTAAATATGGGATTTGGGAAAAATGTAATGGGAGGAAGTACAAAAATATTAATCTCATTTTTTTTCTACAGGGAATCAATTCATACTTTATAAAGTCAAAAACATTGTAATGAACAAATTTTAATAAAATGATTAACTCATATAATATACCTAATGTGACCAGAGAACAGATTGTAGGGGGGGTGGAATTTAGGTGTATAAAACAAGAGCATCAGGCATCTAATTCCACAACTGTGTAAGAGTAGAGTTTCTAAGGGATTACCTAACATAAACTAGGTATTTAACTACCAGTACTTTTTAATGCTGAGCTGCAGAGGTGAAATCTTCACCTCTGAAACCCAACACATGTATTCTTCCTCTCACTCCCTGAAATATTCATGCAAGCAGACATACATTCATACTCTGAACAAAATCCTACATGGTAGGCAATAAATAGTAAGAATAGAAGCTATTAGGGTGGCAAATACTTATAAAAGTAACATGATACAAAAAGTAAGAGCCTGCTCCAGGAAGCTTCGAGGTGGATCTGGATCCCAAATTTTCTAAATTAAGACAAGGTTCTCAGTTATGAACATCCTTTGAACTCCTACAAAATACAAAAATCCTTTCTTAAGGAAAATACACACTTATTGAGCTGGCTATGCCCCAATTCCATGGGTTTATATTAAGTAAATATGAGCTCACAATGTAAACAAACAAGTCAACAAAGAAGGCAGAGATGATACATCTGTCTCTGAATTATTTCAGATGGAAATTTTCAGAGATAGAAAATTACTTCATATAAAATGTATAAGGAAACATGAAATTCAATTACAAATATGAAAAAATATTTTAAAAATGGAAGAAACTGAACACAGTGCAAATAAAATTAACAGCATCTTTTAAATTAAAAGTTACGTGTTAAAATAGAAATTTGAAGGCTTTGTAAAACATCTAATTAGATGTAGCCAGAGAGACAGAGAGAGACAGAGAGAGACAGAGACAGAGAGAGAGAAACGGAAGACGAGTTGCTTGAATGAAACATGAAAAAATGAAGATATGGAGAAAAGAATAAGACTACATATCAGAGTTATTTGGAACCCAAGATTAGGACAGATGGAATTAATAACAAAATTTGAAATAACAGAATGAAAAACAAATGGGAATTTTCCAGAATTGCTGACTGATAATAAGTAGATATAAGAATCACAATATATCCCAAACAGGATCAATAAAAATAAATCTATCCACATTAAGGCACACTTTTCATGAAACTACATTATATGGGAGACAAAGGGGGGATCTTAATAGACTAAGAAAAACAGGTCACCAAAGAATCTACAACTAAAGAGACTACAATTCTCAGTAGCAAAATCCAGAAGACAAAGCAATGACATTAGAAATACTGAAAGAAAATAACTGTCAAGCTAAAATTGGTATGTACAAAACTGTATTTCCAAAATGAGGGCATATTTAGGAAATGTCCATAAATATTAAATAAAAAAGTTAACACTAAATAAAAACTTTAAAGAATATAAAAACGGCATGGTATCGGCACCAAAATAGACAGGTAGATCAACGGTACAGAATAGAGGACATGGACACAAACCCAAATAAATACAATTTTCTCATACTAGACAAAGGGGCCAAAAATATGCAATGGAGAAAAGATAGCCTCTTCAACAAATGGTGCTGGGAAAACTGGAAAACTATATGCAATAGAATGAAATTAAACCCCTATCTCTCACCCTACACAAAACTCAACTCAAAATGGATCAAGGACCTCGGAATCAGACCAGAGACCCTGCATCTTATAGAAGAAAAAGTAGGTCCAAATCTTCAACTTGTTGGCTTAGGATCAGATTTCCTTAACAGGACTCCCATAGCACAAGAAATAAAAGCAAGAATCAACAACTGGGATAGATTCAAACTAAAAAGCTTTCTCTCAGCAAAGGAAACTATCAGAAATGTGAAGAGAGAGCCTACAGAGTGGGAGAATATCTTTGCCAACCATACCTCAGATAGAGCGCTAATTTCCAGAATCTATAAAGAACTCAAAAAACTCTACACGAAGAATACAAATAATCCAATCAACAAATGGGCTAAGGAAATGAACAGACACTTCACAGAAGAAGATGTACAAGTAATCACCAGATATATGAAAAAATGTTCAACATCCCTAGTAATAAGGGAAATGCAAATCAAAACTACCCTAAGATTTCATCTCACCCCAATTAGAATGGCGATTATCAAGAATACAAGCAACAATAGGTGTTGGCGAGGATGTGGTGAAAAAGGAACACTCATACATTGCTGGTGGGGTTGCAAATTAGTGCAGCCACTCTGGAAAGCAGTGTGGAGATTCCTCAGAAAGCTTGGAATGGAAACACCATTTGACCCAGCTATCCCACTCCTTGGCCTATACCCAAAGGACTTAAAATCAGCATACTACAGAGATACAGCCACATCAATGTTCATTGCTGCTCAATTCACCATAGCCAGATTGTGGAACCAACCTAGATGCCCTTCAGTTGATGAATGGATAAAGAAACTGTGGCATATTTATACAATGGAATATTACTCCGCAATGAAGAATGATAAAATTATGGCATTTGTAGGCAAATGGTCGAAATTGGAGAATATCATGCTAAGTGAGATAAGCCAATCTCAAAAAACTAAAGGACGAATGATCTCGCTGATAAGCGGATGAGGACATATAATGGGGGGTGGGACGGGCTAGCATTAGGTTTAGGGTTAGGTTTAGAGTTAGGCTAAGGAGAGCGGTAAGAATGAAGGAAAGAAGGACTGTGTAGAGGGAAAAGAGGGGTGGGAGGGGTGGGAGGGGTGGGGGGGAGGGGAAAAATAAAATAAACATCATTACCCTATGTAAACGTAAAAAAATAAAAAAATAAAAAAATAAAAAAAATAAAAAAAAATAAAAAAAAATAAATCAGGAAAAAAGAAAAGGGATTTCGGAAGCAAGTTTAAGAAGAAAGAAGGAATTATGACCATGCATTTTTAAAATTAAGGCATAAAATGGTTTTGAAAATGATCCCCTTCCTCCTAACACCATTCGACCAAAACTGGCCAAAGAACCACAGGATAAAGAGCAACCATGGAGCCTCCCCCAAACACGGGCTTTTCTTCAAATCATGCACAGACGTTGTCCTATTTATAAACAGTGAGTCACACTGCCGCTCAACGTCTGTTTCCTCCTCCCTATGAATGAGGTGATCCCCTTCCATACGAAGTAAATGAAGGGCTGTGGGTAACGCCCAGAGAGAACCAGGGGTTACCTGGACAATTGGGGTGCTAATTCTTCCCGCACTGGAATAACCACCAGACCGCAGGGGCGTCGCTGGAAAGCAGCCAGGAGGGAGCCCTAATCCAGTGGAGCCTCCGAAACCCCTCTGAGTGCTGCGCGCGGCTGGCAGGCGCTCAGGGAACCCGGGCGGCGGGGCGCCACCCCCGGACCAGGGGCCCTTGGCGGCTAGTCCCTGGGGTCGCCGCCCGCTCTTCCGGCGGCCCGACCTCGGCGCTGCTACCCGCGCCGTTTCCTGTGGGCAACAAGTGTCCGCCCTCCGCCCGGCCCAGCCCTCACCGGCACAGGCCGTCCACGAACACGCGCGGGTCCAGGTGGCAGGCCATGGTGGCGCTGGGCAGTCCTGCAGGTTCACCTCTTTCTCACAGCAGATGAAGCTCCAGTCGCCGCTGCCCCGGAGAAGAGCACGAAGGGCCGCAGCGTCACCGCGGGCCGCTCCTGCACCTCGGCCGCTTCCGCCACCTCTCTGGGCCGGCCGGCCACGCGTCCTCCATCCGCGCGCTCGCGCCCGCGGCCCTGTACTCCCAGCGGGCTGCGCCGGGCTCGCGCGCCACAGCCTAGCACTCTCCCCTCCTCGCCGCCGCCGTGAGACCCGGTTAACCACCTCGGGATTTCGCGGTTGTTCGCCGCCCGCGGTCACCACATTTCCAGAAGCGCGGACTCCTAACGCCCGACCCGCACGCCTGCGCCCAACGCGGGAGGGGCAGAAAGCCTGCGCGGCGCCCGCCCAGCCCCGAGGGCGGAGCTCCGGAGGGGTCTGTCTCTACTACCTCTTTTGCCCATTTCCTAATTGGATATTTTTGGTTCTGTATACTACTGAGTTTTGAGAGATGTTAATATATTCTACGTACTCATTCTTGGTCAAATATGTTGTTTGTAAATGTTACATAGAAGTCTGTAGCTGTCTTTTTATTTTCTCATGGGTGTTTTGCAGAGCAAATGTGTTAAATTTGGATTTGGTACAATTTACTAGTGTTTTAAATGGGATTATATTTTGGTGTTAAATCTAAGAATTATCTATTGCTAGATCCAAGAGATTTTCTCCTACTTTTATTCTAAACCCTTTATAGTTTGATGTTTATGTAGTCTAACTGTAATTATTTGGGGTTAATTTTTTATAGGTATGCAGTTTAGATCAAGGTTTATATTTTTTGCCTATGAACGTCCCGTTGCGCTAACGTCATTTGTTGTAAAGACGTCCTTCCTCAATTTAGGGACCCCTTTGTCAAAGATCAAGTGGGTGTATTCATGTGTATCTGTTTCTGAGTTCTCTACTCTGTTCAATGGTCTATGTATTTGTCCCCGCTAGCACCAGACTGACTTGATTACTATAGCTACAGAGTAAGTTTTGGACTCAGTTTAAACAATCCTTGATATCTATTCTTCATTTTCAAAATTGTCTAGCCATTCTATTTCTTTTGTCTTTTCGTTTAAATTTTAAAATAAGTTTGCCTATATGTACAAACATCTTTGCTAGGATTTGGATAGAAATTGCTTTAAAACTATAGATCAATTTTGGAAGAATTGACAGCTCTTCTCTGTTGAGGCTTTTGATCTGTGAATATGGTAGTTCATCATTTTCTTGGGTTAATTTATTTCATCAACATTTTCTAATAATCAGCATGCTTATTATTTATGTGTTTTGCATTGTTTTTTTCTTGTTTTGCTACAGATTGAACCTAGGCCAAGACTCTACTGCTGAGATTTACTCACAGCCCCTGTGTACATGTTTGTTAAGTTTATAACTATTTACATTTCTAGTGCCCAGGCTGGGTCTGTGTCCGACCTGGGGTTTATAAAGATATCTTATACTTCTTTAGCATCAAGACACAGAGCCAACTAACATCTAAGGTCATTGAGTTTATACACCTGGCTTGGAAGGATCATCCCATCAGAATTGATCAAAACTGAAGTGTAAATGGCTGTACTGAACAGATGGGGCATCTAGTGTGAAACTAGCAAAATGGGGCCCAAAGAAAAACCACCTGAAAGACTTAAGCGCACCAAGGAATCTTGTTGGCTCAACAAGCAATTTAAAATTTTCCCACTTAGCTAAGCCCACTAATATTAAGAGCTTTAATAGATTAACTGGCTTCTGGTGGAATTTTCAAGGCTCAGCCTGTTTAGCACTCTTCCTCAGCAAAACATTCTTCTGTGAAAATGGTTTGTTTTTGTGTTTCTTCAACTCCACAGATACCTGCAGTTCTAAGAAAGGTGAGGTACCTGTCAATAAATATAGTTTTCAGAAGGGTGAGCTTCTTGTGAAGAGGACAACAACCTGGTGTTTAGTCCTCTACCTTGTGGCTCTTCCTAAATGAGCTTGGGAACCCAGATGGGCCTTTATGCAAAGAAAGGGTTCTACTTGAAACACACCTGATTACACTCAACCTGGATTCAAAGAGCCCTGTGCCATTTCAGAGGAATTGTTCTATCATAAATCTCCATAAATGGAAAAGGTCAAAGTCACTCCTGGTAATTAGCCTGCTGAAATACAATGGCTCTGCTTTTTCTTTAACCTTTTAAGAAAAGGGCTTCACTCCCACAAGACTCAACAAGCAGTCTTTCATTAGGCACATCCTTGACACTCCCACCCCTCTTTTTAACTCCTTCCCCCACCTGGTGCCCCAGTAGGTCATGATTTTGGTTTGTTGGTTAAACTTCCTAATTTTGTATGGATTCTTGTTTTCTTCTCATGGTGTTCTATGCACTCCTAACCACTTGATATTCATGGAGTGGTACCATTTCGCAGCGTGTAAGTAAATTGCATATAGCTTGACCTCTCCAAAAAAGCATCATTTTAAGCATCCAGAAAAGTCTATAGGTATGCACTGACAGTTAAAAATTTTTTTTTGGCCAAGCAGTTTAGCAATAAACATGTACATATTGGTGTTTTGTTACTGTGTAGAAACGCTCTGCCCAATTCAGTAGCTACTAGCTATGTAAGCTCTTGTCATCTAGTCTGAACTGAGATATGCTATAGGTGTAAAATATACTGGATTTAGAAGACTTAGTATAAAGAAAAACATGTAGAAACTTATTAATTTTCATGTTGGTTATGTGTCAAAATAATATTTTGTGTATACTGGATTAGATAAAGATGTTACTAGGCTTGATTTCATCAGACCTTTAACTTTTTATAAAGTGATTGTAAAAAATTCAAGATTGCAAACATGGGTGGCTTTGTATTTGTATTGGACAGTGCTGATGCAGTAGAACAGTATTATTTTTTGTGTTGAGGAAAAGGAGAAATGTGATATATTTTATTTGGGAATCAATGGGTTTGTCATAATTTTGACCCACCATGTATTATATATTTTTTTTGTTTTTCCAATGATCTTCTACTTACATTGGAATATTCTGGAATATAAATAAAACATTTTATACATTTTTTTTGCCTTCTATTATACCTAGTACAGTGCTGGGCACACAGTGTGGGTTTAATCAATGCTTGTTAATGGGGTACAACTAATACAACATGCATATTTGAATATAGGTTGGCTTCTAGGCTATTTGTGGCTCTAGCTTTGAAAACCTTGTATTTTAGTAATGTTTATTCTTATTAACCAAAAATAGAGGGTCAGTATTACACTTACCTCTTGAACCAATGGTGATCTTTGCTTTCAATGTTGGAATAAGAGTGTCAGCCAGGCTGGGCATGGTGATGCACTACTGTAATCCTAGTGGTAGCTGCCACAGCATCCACACTCTACACTCTAGAATCACCTGGGCTCCCCTTCAGCCTCCTACACAACCCTGGGACCAGTCAAACCGGTTCCTGTTTGGGAATTTTTTTTTTTTTTTTGGTACCAGGGATTGAACTTGGGCACTTGACCACTGAGCCACCTCCCCAGCCCTATTCTTTATTATTTTTAGAGACAGGGTCTCACTGAGTTGCTTAGCGCCTTGCTTTTGCTGAGGCTGGCTTTGAACTCGAGATCCTCCTTCCTCTGCCTCCTGTTGGGGCTTTCCCACTGCCTGGGATGCTCTTCCAAACTGGAACTTCAGCCCCGTTTCTCTCCTAAGGACACCACTCAGTAGCCCTTCTTGGCCACCTGACCCACCCCAGGGCCTCACTCTCTGCCCCATCTCACCTGAGGGTTTCCTCCCGGGCACTTGTTGCTCTGACCTGGCCCTGTGCCCCCACACCTGCTTCCTCCTTGCATCTACCCCAGACACAGCTCTTGGCTCAGGGAGGTTTTCCATCTTGTGTTCAGTGAGTGGGTGGGACTGTGGCTCCCAGGCCTGCTGCTCCTCAGAAATTCCCTGAGGGTGTACTTTGGCCTTCACTCTGGGACACTAAGCTCCCCTTCCACAGGTGTTATTTGCATTTATGCGGCACATACAGGCAGCGGCCAGGGCTTGGTGCAGTGTCTCACACTGAGGATGGAGTCTTGGTTTCTGTCCCTCACACTCCAGCTCTGTCACTTGCAGGCCCAGCAGGCCCCACATTGTGGGTTGCCCTCACCAAGGCTCTCCAGACCTGAGTTGATTTTCCTGCCTTGCCCTGGGGACTCATGGGCCCCAGGAAGTGTGAGTGTGTTGTGGGTTTCTGTGTGTGTGTGAGTAGGAGTGAGTGAGCATGTGTGAGTGCACGTGTGAGTGTGTACCTGATGGTGTATGTGGTGCATGTTTGCGTGTGTGTGTGAGCATGTGCATATGAGGCACAAGGAGTGACTCCACTGAGTCAGTGGGGCTGCTGTGACTGCCCCCAGGGAGGTCAGATGGGCTAGAAGCGGGAGCCTGTTTTCAAGCCTGGCACCTGCATGCAGAGTTCACTGCTTAGGGTGGGCAGGAGGGGTGCCTGGCCCTCCACAAATTCACTGAACACCTAGCAGGAGCTGACAGCTGAGGACTAGCTGGACCAATCACATGTCCCTGTGCCATGGAGGGAGAGGACTGGAGCAGAATGCAGACTCCCTCCATCTCCAGGAATCTTCTCCCAGAGGCAGCCCATGGGAGCCTCCCTCGGCACAGCCTGCTCTTGGAAGCTGACTGGAGGCTTGATCAAAGCTCACCTGACCTCCCTAGAGATCTGTCCCTCCCAAGAATGCTCAGCTCCCCATCCTAAGACCTGTGCCAGCAGCAGTGTCTCAAGTGTGACTCAATTAGACTCCAAGGCATTGAATCCCAGCAGGAATTTTTGTCCCTGCCTGTCCCCAGCCCACAGTGCTTACGCTATCTTCAGGCTGTCCACAGTGCCTCCTGAGGTGTCTGTTACTCTCCATTTCACATTTGGAGGAAATCGAGGCACACAGAACTTTTGATGGTACCCAGCCCCGATGCACACATGAGACCCCATCTGTCTGACTTCAAAGTCTCTCTGTTTCCCCATGGCCTCTATGAGACCATGAGAGTGCCAGGGAACTAGCTTCTGCCCCTGAACATCCAATTCCTCCTGCCTGGAGGGTCAGGGGACAGAGCTACCAACCCATTATGCAACTGGCATGGCTTCATGTTCATTTCTTCTTCTGTAAAATGGGTTAATAATAGCAGGGGTTTTGTGAGCTGGACTACCTACTGTTTGGATGAGTTCTTTGAGATCTCCTGGATGAAATGCCAGGTGAGAGGGAATGCCAAGGTCATTAACATGCAGGCATCTGCTGGGCCTAATTTAGGATTCCCCTCCAGCCTCAGCAGAGACTGCTAACTCAGGAAATGGTTACAAGGGCAGGCAACAGAGGGATGGATGAAGAGGAATACATTCTAGGGGTGGAGTCATGGTGCCTCCTACAAATGACTCTTTCTTCCTGAGTTTCTTATGATCAGAGGAAGGCAATTATCCCAAATTTGGCTTCTACCTTACAACTGTTCTGTGATTTTGAGCCAGCCAGCTCACCTCCTGTTTCCTTGCACATACAGGGATGATAACGGTGCCTTCTGGGGGGCTGGTGGGGCAGTGGGTGTTGAGAAAATTAATTGCACAGTGGTTAACAGCCCTGGGATCTACAGATGAAAGGGGCCACCAGGTGAGCCATTATTACCTTCTCTACCTGGGGTTTCCTGCACTGCTTCTGCCTTCCTCAAGGCTTCCTCCTTTCAGCCCCACTGGGGTTCCTGGTTCCCCAGAAGTGAGTTTTGCTTGGAGAGGGAGCCTGCCTTTCCTTGCATGGGCTCTTCCCCAGGTCATTTAATAGTGGGAGAGGGATCACTCCTAGAACCTGGCTGAGCTGCCTCATTTCCCTCCAGGAGGGCTGTTTTCACCAAGGGTCAGCCAGGCCTGCAGTATCCAGTGGCTTGGAACCTAACTCTTCCCTCCCATCCTGAAGTGACAAAACAAGGAATCCTTCCAGATTGGCTATTTTGGTGGTCTCACCCTCAGCAAGACCTGGGTTTAGAATTAAAGACCAGGTATCTACCACCTTGTGACCAAAGAGACCCTGGATTCACTCTCATCCATGACCAGGCCGCAGCCTCCCTGCATCAAAGGCTGGGGTGTATATATCTTTCCCTTCATGCATTTCTTTCTTTCTTTCTTTCTTTCTTTCTTTCTTTCTTTCTTTCTTTCTTTCTTTCTTTCTTTCTTCCTTCCTTCCTTCCTTCCTTCTTCCTTCCTTCCTTCCTTCCTTCCTTCCTTTTGTACTGGGGATTGAACCCAGAGTTTCTTAACAACTGAACCACATTCTTAGCCCTTTTTATTTTTTTATTTTGAAACAGGGTCTTGCTGAGTGGCTTAGGGTCTCACTAAGTTGCTATACCTGGCCTCCAATTTGCAATCCTCCTGCTTCACCCTCCTGAGTCACTGGGATTACAGGTATGCACCACCATGCCTGGCTAGTTTGTAAATTTCTGAATAAGAAAAAGTATCACCACTATTGAAGCTAGAAGATGGCTTGGGTTGCTGACAGTGTGCCGGTGGACAAATGCTCAACCTCTAGGATGTTTGGAGCTGATGGCAGAATTGCATGGGATGGCACGTGTCCAGGACCCAGAAGCTCCGCTCCCTGCCCTCTGCTGTTCCCTTCCTCTCCTTCCAAGACTTCTCCTGGGATCTTCTGCACCTACAATGATTCTTGCTTGGTTTCTCATTGTCACATCAGCAGACAAATTCCTGGGTCTGGAGACAGAGGTGCAAGTATGACCTCATCCTCACTCCCGTAGCCCATCACTGTCCCAGGGAAGACATTCCCCGGGCCCTCTCTGTTCTGCCCATTTTCATCATTCTCTCCAGATGATGACAAGGGCCTCCCACCATTCTCACCTTACCCCCTTTGGTCAGTCCTCCCCATGGAAGGCAGAGAGTTTTACAACATGACGGAACCACCTAGGTCCCTGCTGAGCCACCCCAATTATGTCCCAAAGCCACAGGTCCTGGGCAACCCCTCACTCTCTCCCCACCTGAGGACTTTGCAGACAAAGGTGAAAGCAATTGCCAGACCCCCTCCCCTTGCTTCCCCCTCTGCCCTCCTCATCTGCCCACTCCTCCTCTCCCCTATCCTTTTCTGTGTTCTCTTTCTCCTCCCACTCTTCTCCTTCTCCCTCTTCCTTATCCTCTTCTCTTGGATCATTTTTCTCTTCCCTTCAAACTCTTTCCTCATCTGTCTCCTGGCCTCCTGCTCTTTGCTCCTTCTCCATCTCTCTGGGAGAGCCTCTTCCCTGGGCTGGGATGGGAGACAATCCCATGCCTGTTGCTACCACCTCTCCATACAGGAGAGAAGGACATTGGGAGAAGAAATCCAACATCATCCTTCCCAGGGGACGTGGCAATGCTTCAGGGAAGCCCCTGTATCTATCAAAGGCTGTTGGACCACAGGGTTCTGATTGGAGGGTGACGTGGGTCTGACCCTTATTTTCTCCATCCATTGCTGCTCTCTTTGCCGGGAATATGCTCAAAGTCTATCACTTCTCTCGAGAAAGTTTGAGAACTTCATTTTGTCTATCACTGCAGCACTTTATTATAAAGTGATCATAACATTTCCGATTTCATTTGCTTTCTGGTGCTTGGGAGGAATCCCAGGCCCTTGTGCATGCTGGGCAAGGGCTGTACCCCTGTGCCACACCCTCAAACTCCTATTGCTCCTTAACTCTGTATTTCTGAAGGGCAGAGACCATACTTCATACATTTTTACAACTTTGACTGGGCATGCATAGGGTATGAGACCAAGTTAGAGATCAACTGGTGTTTGCGGAATTGGAGTGGAGAAATAATGTCCCCATATTTGGAATCTTTCTGATTAAATCCTCTTTGTTCCCAACCATTGCTAGATGGATCAGATTGTCCTATAGTCATGAGGAGGCTTAGAGCCCCTTTTTCCTGGGACAGGAAAATTACAGCTAGTCAGTTGAGCAGGTGACATTCCTTACAGACTGACTCAGCTGTCCCTTCAAGCCTGTTACCCTGGACCCTGAGTGCATCATCTGTCCATTTGGACTCTGCTGCTAGTCCCCTTGGGCAGGTTGTTCTCCTTCTACTGGCCAGTTCCCTCATGCATGAAGTGAAAGGCAGAATTTGCTCTGCTGCTTGGTTTTGTAAATAAAGTTTTATTAGAACACAGCCTAATGCATTTTTTTACATCTGACCTATTGCTGATTTTGCACAAGGACAGAGTTAAAGAATTGTTATACAAACTGTACGGTTGGAAAAGCCTAGAAACTTCAACATTATGTCTTTGAACAGGTGTGCTGAGTCTTGAAATAGACAGTTTAAGTGTCTTTTGGTGTGAACATTTGTGTTGTAATGTATAGCTGGCTCTGTGTTCCATGTTCAAACCCACATTCTTTGTAAAGAGGTGTCACCCCCCATGTGGGATTCTTGGCTCTCAGATTTTGGGATGTGACTACAGGGGCCAGCTCTCTGGCATCAACCCACCATAAAATCCATCCTGAGTAAGGTGTTGTCTTCCCATTGCTCCTCCATACCTTCCAATTGCATCTGGGGGAGAGAGGCTCAAGTTGGTGCTAGAATGTCAGAACATGCTTCTCCCTGGTGCATCTCCCTAGCCTGCCCCCATGTCCAGCTGGAGTGGAATCCTCCAGCTTGCTCTCCTTCCCATTTCCTCCAATTGACTGAGTCCAGCCCAAGACCAAAGGAAAGATCCATTGTGATCTCTCAAGACCAGTCTCCAGGGGCAGGGGCAGAATTCAGGATGGAGATCGGGTTCCTGGCAACAGTGGAAGGTGTTGGATGTGGTGTTGAGGACAGGTCTTATTTCAACAGAGAAGTGCATTCCACTGTCCCTGAAACAGGTGGTTGCTTTTGTCTACCGTAACTTCTCTGTGTCTTAGTTTCCCATTCTCAACAATGGAATAATAAGGGGCTGGGGATACAGCTCAGTTGGCAGAGTGCTTGCCTTGCATGCACAAGGCCCTGGGTTCAATCCCCAGCACCAAAAAAAAAAAAAAAGGATTAATAGTAATCATGATGATAAAACAGTGTCTATTACCAAAACCTGAGGATTAAATAAATTAATTCATTTAATGAATTAACAAATCCCCCAGGTAAGGATCAACTTTTATTTTTGGGTTGACACCATTTTGACACTTTGCTTCTTTCTCCACTGTGGAAAAGAGACACAGGAACAAGACCAATTTGACCGTCTGTTTAATTCTTCTATAAGAAAAATAATAGTGAGAATTACATGATAAAGGGTAACTAGTCTGATACGCAGTGTAAGGAGACTGCAGGGCTGGCTAGAGACTATGGCAAAATGCAGTCTCATCTCAAGGGACCATGTGCCACTCAACTCCAGCAGGTTAGAGCCTTATAGAAATGTAGATTTTGTGTTGCCAGAACTTTTAAGTAAGTTTTCAAGAGAAGCTGGAAAACCAGAATTTTTGTGTGAAAGTTTCTGATTTTTAAATGTTGGCCAAAGAATGATATTTGAAAAATGTTATCTTGGGCACCAACACTTGGTGAGCCAAATAAAATGAGTGTGGATGAGGGTCCAGCTCACGAGCAGCCATTGGTGCTCTTTAGTTTAGCTGAAGCCTACAGGGGCTGGAGGAAGCTGCCGGCTTCTCAAGGGAGAAAGAACATGACCTTGACCCCTGGTGGAAGCCTTAGTTAGACCAGAGATGAGATAATGCAAACTTGACCTAAAACCCAAGTGTCTGGACAACACAGAGGAAGGGAAAATGCTTAGTGGGCAGGGGGATAGGATGAGAGATGGCAAGCTTTCGCATTGAAAGGAGGCATGCAGCCAGGCAGGGTGGCACATGCCTGGAATCCCAGTGGCTCGGGAGGCTGAGGCAGGAGGATCAAGAGTTCAAAGCCAGCCTCAGCCACTTAGTGAGGTTCAAATCAACTCAGTGAGACCCTGTCTCTAAATAAAATATAAAAAGGGCTGGGGAGGCGGTTCAGTGGTTCAGTGCTTCTGAGTTCAATCCCTGGTACCAAAAGAGAGAGAGAGAGAGAGAGAGAGAGAGAGAGAGAGAGAGAGAGAGAGAGAGAGAGAGAGAAAGAAGACAGGAAGTGGAATTTACAGAGGCAAGGAACAGTTCTAATGAACCAAAGGTGGCCAGAATCCTAGTCTTGTCTTCATGGGGCCTTGAAGTGGCTTTTGCATTGTAAAAAGATTTTTTTTCTCTTTTGAAAGTATTTAATAAGCCCAACCTGTGATTTGAGGAATCAGTGTCAGCAAGGAGACTTCTCTGGCGCAGCCCAGCTGGGGCCAACGCCCAGTCACCCTGGCTCTTGTTGTCCAGCACAGGGCACCCTCCAACCCCACTGCCTTCCCCTCCATGCAGAGCAGGACCTCGATGGCGCTTAGTGACCCCAGACCTCAGTGGCGTTTAGTGACCCCGCCCCATGCACATCTGCTCCACACATTGCCACAGTGTCCTCTACTTGTTCAACAATGAGCAGGATTATTTCCTCTCATTACTCCCCATGTCGCTTCAAAACTGTACTTGTAAAAATAAAACCACGGAAGGGGTGTCAGCCAGTGCAGTGCGGGCAGAGGGCGCCAAGGGGTGCAGGGGTGGTAGCGGCGGGGTCCTACGGCTGCTGGCTGCAGACTTCTGTCCGTGGGTCAGTCTGCTTTCCCGTCAGTGTCTGTCTGGATGTCTGTCTGTCTGTTCATGTGTCTGTGCGCAGCACCTGCTCCCAGTCATGCTCCGTTGCACTGGTCTTCCCAGGAGTCTTGACAGCAACCTGGTTCAGCAGGAACGCTGACCTTTGTAAATTTTTCAATTGACTTTTTAAATCCTTTTTAAATCGACTTTTTTCATCCTTTTATGTTGATGCATAATAGTTGTCCGTGGCGGTGGGGTTTGTGTCACCTATGTGCACGTGTGCACGACTTGACACTGTGACCTGGCCAATGTCCTTCTCCAGTGTTCCCCCTTCCCCTCCCTCCGGCCGCTGGCCATTGCCCTCACCTCCCTTAGATTTTCCTGAGAACACCTGCACCCCACCTTTCCTTGCCCTTTCCCTCTGTAGCCTCCATGTGTGAGAGGAGACAAAGGACCCTCTGAGTGTGACATTTTTTGCTTAACTAATGGCCTCATGTTCCAGCCATCTTCCTGCAAATGATGGAATTTCATTTTTTATGGCTGCATAAAACTCCACTGTGGGCATGTACCACATTTTCTTGATCCATTGGTTCACTGATGAACACCTAGGCTGGCTCTTTGTCTGACTGTTGTGAACGGTACTGCTACAACCTGGACATGCAGGTGTCACTGTGTCACGATGGCTTTGGCTCTGCAGGATAAACACTGAGCAGTGGTGTAGCTGGGTCACAGGGTGGAGTTATGCTGATCTTAATTCAATAGATGACCAAGCTGAGGCTTGCTTGTCCATCCATCCATCCACTTAAGTACATGTCGTTGCCCCTGGTGTACATGAGATTGGATCCAGCACCCTCCTGGTTACCAACATCCACAGATGCTCAGCCCGTGGTATAAAATGGTGTAATACTTGCATATAATCTATTCATATTCTCCTATGTCTAGATGACTTTCAATACTTCATATGACAAACATGCTGTGGAAATAATTTAAATGAAACAGTAATGACAGGAAAGATGTCTATACACATCCAGCACAGACACAGTTATTTTTTTACCTGCAGTTGGCTGAATCCTCTGCTGCTGAATCTGTGGCTATGGAGGATGATAGGGTTATATTACACCCCTGTGTGCCAGGCATCATTCCATGCACCGGAAAATGGCAACCAAGGGAACCACAAAGCCCCTGCCAGTTAGGCACTCACGGCTGAATGGGGAGAGACCCAGTATCCAGGAGGAATCATATTAATATTATTTAGGTAAATAATATTTACCTCCTAAATAATATTAAGTGGTGGAGCTGTGTGCTCCCAGACAGTTGCCAGCCACCTCCAGTCACCAGCTTGATTCAAGACACCTGGAGAGGTTCTGTGATTAGCTTGACCCCCTGCAAAAGACACATGTAGGCCAGGTAACAAAAATAAAAAGGGGCCCAGTATGGACACCTTCCTTCAAAGTTCACCTCCTTGTTTGCTTGTAGGAATGATGCACCCTTCAGAGTTTTGGGTCTTGCAAGATGACGCCCGTCAGTGGGTGAGTGGACTAGGTGAGACCCCTCTGTGTCTCTTCCAGCAGGGACTGTGGCTGTGCAGCTGGAGTGGCAGACCTCTCTCCATCCTGAATTAAATCGGGGTCCCCTGCGGGGAGGTGTGGACAGCATCTCATGCTTGGGTCTGAACACTGACTCAGCCACCTCTGGGGTGGAAGTCCAAGAGCTGGCTTGGGGGACTGCAGATGGGGGTGAGGTGGGTGGCCTGGCAAGGGGGAGCTATGTTTCTGGTTGAGCCACACCAGACCTAGTATCCAGCTCTCGCGGGCCTGGTACGCAGCCACGAACTCATCACCACAGAGAAAAACAGCTGTGTTTCCACGGCGAGTAGCTGCTGGTATTTTTGGAGCCTCTCTCTGTACTAGGACTGTAGGGTAATGCCTCGCCTTGTCTGTTTGCCTTAGGCAGGCATTACCAAGTCTGTTTTATGAACGGAACAGCCGAGGCTCAGAAGAGCTAAGAAGCTGGTCCAAGGCCACGCAGCCAATGACTAACCACAGGCTTGGGATGCAGACACAGGTCTCTCTGGCTTCAAGGATGTGAGCTCTCACTGCAGAAGCTTCACCTGAGCTGGCTTATGGGTACTAGGGTGTGTGTGTGGGGGGGGACACAGGAGAAGAGAAGGAGAGTACTGAACATTGGGATGGTGGCTTGGTAACTTGCCATATGCCTGAGTGTGGAGGGACAGGGCAAGATGCTCTGATGCTACTGGGAGAGGACCAAGGGGCACAGAGGGACTTGGAGGCCAATTGCATGTCTCCTTGGTGCTTTTGAGAACTCCATCTCCTGGGAATCCACCACAGGTGCCATCTAGCTGCTTCTTGAATTGGGGGTGTGACGAACAGTAGAATACAGAATCCTGGGCTGGTGGGAACCTCCACGGGCTCTGGCAATGTCCCTCTTCTCCACGTTCACCTGGGTGAATGGATCTACATTTCTCCTGAAGGGCCAGGAATTCAGCATCCAGTTCTGGCTCAGATCCACAAGTTGGGGAAGGGGGTCTCCTCACCCTAGGACTACATGAGGTTCTTGAGGGAGTGAGCCTCCCATCCTGGAGGCATGCAAGCAGAAGCCACACTTCTCCAGGGAAGGGGATCCTCCCTTGGGTAAGGGGCTAGACCCAATAATATCTGCAGCTGTTTTCAATGCCCAGTTCCTAGACTCATGACCCTGAGGAGGTGCTGGACAGGAGACGTACTACATCCATTACTTTCTCTGAGTCCCAAACCCTCAAGACTCACTGGCAAGACCCCACCTGCCAGTAGGTCTCAACCATTCTTTCCTGGTTCCACTCAGGCACGAAGGTTGGCATCTTCTCAGTCAATGGGCATTGGGTTTACAGACAGTCTGAGAGATCAATCCTGCTCTATCAGTCACTAGCTGAGTGACATGAACAAGGGACTCAATTTCTATGGACCCCCATTTTCCTTTCCATGAAGTGGGGCCAGTTATTGAATGTATTTGCTATCACCAACATGATGGGTGAATGGGGTGTTCCCTGAAAAGCAGCTGCAACAGTCCCTGAGGAACAAGGGCTTCATGCATATTCTTATTCTTTATTCAACAGGAGATAATTGCAGGTGAGTGAAGTGTCCCACCTGGGGAAACATGGGTAATACATGTGAAGAAGAAAGACCCTTCCATTACAAAAAGCGCTGTCTTTCTCCCCGGGGTACCTCAGTATGGATAGAGGAAATGCCAAGCAACAGGCTCCTCCCACCTCCCCATCTTCTAAGTCTTCCCATTAGGCCACATTTGAATGGAACCCAAGGCTGGGGCGATGGTTGGACCTTGACTTTATCAGAACTGGCTTTTCCCAACCTGATCACACATGCCATTGATATGTGATCTAGCATTATTTATTACTTGTTGAATAACCATGGTCTCTTCAACCCTCTGCAAGAGATAAAGACCTTGGGGGTTTGCAATTGCAATTGTTCAAGACTCTGAGTGTGCTGGCTGAGAAGGTTCGGATTCTCAGGGCACATCGACTCTGAACTCATTTCTTCCTCTCATAAAGAAGACAACTTAGTGTGAGGCTGAGCTTGGATCTCTGCAGAGTTGAGTCTCAAGACAGAAAGAGTAATAACAGCACATGCTATTAAAATTAATTTAAAAAGAAGTCTTTCTAAACTCCCTTGGAGCAGTAAATCATTACCAACCATGAAACCAGGGAAGTGTTGATTTCCCCTTCTCTTTACAAGTCTCCAACTTCTAAACTTTACCATCCAAGTTATTTACCATATGGGAATAGGGGAGGTAGGAGGATAACTTTTTAAAGGCAGAGAAAGAAATAGAGATTGCCTGGAGGATTGGTGCCCCTAGGACCTTGGGATTCTCCTCTGTTCTGACAACTGAAGTCAAGATCCTGTCGAGCTCTGTCACCATGGGACTTGTTTAATGAAACCATGAAGGTACATTTGTAAGAGGACACTAATTTATTACCATTCTGTTTCAAGAAAGAGGACAGAGGTATAGACCCAGTTAAAGAAGTACTTGATAATAGCCATTCTAATTGGAGTAAGATGAGATCTTAAGAGTTATTTTAATTTGCATTTCTTTAATTACTAGAGATGTTGAACATTTTTTCATATATTTATTAATCACCTGTATATCTTGTGTAAAGTGTCCAGTTCTTTGGCCCATTTTTTGATTGGGTTCTTTTTATTTCTGTTGTAAAGTTTTATAAGTTCTTAATAAATTTTAGAGATAATAGATGTTGGCGAAGATGTGGGGAAAAAGGCACACTTTTACATTGCTGATGGAGTTGCAAATTGGTGCAGCCACTCTGGAAAGCAGTGTGGAGATGCCTCAGAAAACTTGGAATGGACCCACCTTTTGACCCAGCTATCCAACTCCTTGGTTTATACCCAAAGGACTTAAAATTAACATCCTACAATGACACAGTCACATCAAGGTTTATAACAGCTCAATTCATAATAGCTAGATAGTGGAACCAACCTAGATGCCCTTCAACAGATGAATGGATAAAGAAACTGTGGTACATATACATAATGGAATATTATTCAGCCATAAAGAAGAATAATATTATGGTATTTGCAGATTAAATGGATGGAATTGGAGAATATCATGCTAAGTGAAATAAGCCAATCCCAAAAAACCAAAGGCCAAATGTTTTCGCTGATAATCAAATGATGATACATAATAGGAGTGGGGGTTGGGGGTGAGAGAAGAATAGAGGAACTTTAGATAATGTAGAGGGAAATGAGAGGGAGGAGGGGGCAGTGGTATGAAGGATGGTGGAGTGAGACTGATATCATTACCCCATGTACATGTATGATTACACAAATGGTGTGAATCTACATCATGCACAACCATAGAAATGAAAAGTTGTACCCCATTTGTGTCCAATGAACCAAAATGCAGTCTGTAAAAATAAAAAATAATAATAAAATAGTATTTCCTCAAAAAAAAAGTATTTGGATGCTCTTAGTCATGCAGTGAACTTGCCCTAGATGGTCAGCTCTGCCCAAAAGATGCTGGGAGATTGGACAGGTGAGCCACTAAGAGGCTCATTTCTAATGGAAGCGTCCCTGCTGTGGTCAGCCTGATCCCCCACCCAAGAGAGAAAGAAACTGAGAACTGAGTTTCATTAACCACTTTTCTTCATATCCATCGAATCATGGTGTTCTGCATTCTAGGCTGCTTTTAGTCCAAAATCAGCTGCTCCATCCTCTGCTCACACCTGGTTGAGGCCACCATTTCTTTTGAGTTATGAGACAGGAACAATTTGACCACTAGTCTCCATCCCTGTTGCTTGTCTTCAGTCAGATTCTGTCTTTATCAGTTGTGTGTAGCAAATGCCTTACTGAGGTTTAACATGTGGAGGGCAAATTGCATGCTTGGCCAGGGGCATGGCACCCGAAAATTTTTACAAAATGAAACCAGATCCAGAAACAACATTCCAGGCTCCCCGACACTCCTAAGCCTCCTTCCCAGTCATTACCTGGCTCCTCCTCAGGGTAACTGCAATTGTTACCCGCAGGGGACCTGCAATTGTGCAGCTGGGGAGAGGCAGGTGCCCCAAAGGAGACCCCGGCTCTCCCTCAGCCAGCTGCCCGTGCTCCTAGCGTGGTCTCAGAAGCCAGTGTTGCAAGCACATGTGTGTTTGCATAGTCAAACTCCCTTTACCAGTTTGGTTCCAAAGGAACTCAGTGTTTGCCACTACAATTGAAGTTGGTTGGATTTCTTTTTACCCTCTGAGGTCAGGGAAACCGGGAGCTAACAGCTAGTCTGTTTTTCCACTGAGCATTTGAATCCCTCCTCTGATGTAGAAATGGTCCAGGCTTTCTCCAGCTCCTCTCATCCGATCCGGATTCCCACCCCTGGCCAACCTGAGGAGCCCGTACCATGCAGGGGAGGTTCCCATGGTGGGATCTCCTTAGAGAAGACCGGTCAGCCAGGTGCTTCTGCTTCCGGGGCCTTCCACAGGGGACATCCCCATCTTTCTTCTGCTACTATCGTGCACAAGCAAAATGTAGGATTTTTTTTTTCTTTTTGAAAGAATTTTGTTACCTCCCATCAGCTAAAATGCATGAGGGCCTGTTTTCATGAATACTTTGGGATGGACACATTTATCAATGAATTCACACCAGGGAAGGGGATGCTTTCAGAAGACGGTGGGGTGAGAAGCACTTCATGATGTAAGGAAATAAGAATTATGGTCCTGGGATCAAAACTAAATATTGCCCAACAGAGGAATTATTTCTCTCTCTAAAAACTTTCAACAAAGGGTGGGATATTGAGTAACAGGTGCAGAGATGGCGATTCCGCCTTCACCCCCCACCCTGCACAGAGGTCTCTTCTCTGAAGGACCCACATCAACTGCTGGGTGTCCTGTTTCTGTGCTGGATCTCCTCCATGAGCATGCTTCTCTGTTTTCTTTTTGAATTTAATTTGACTTATTTTTATCTTGATGGGATTTACTGCTGCATAGTCATCCATGCATGCCACATAACCATGTAGTCTGGCCCATGTCACTGTCCCACGCTCTCTATTTTTATTTTTGCCTTGGTAACCAACACTGGCCCACACACATTGTGTAGATGGATCTCCTCACTTCTGAGATGAAGTCTCACTAAGTGACCCAGGCAGGTCTCTTCACTCCCTCCCCACCTCCCAAGTGCTGGGATTACAGATGGTACCTGGTACCATAAAAGCACTTTGATAGGCGGGACATCGAGAGGTGGACTTGCAGATGTGGTATTTTGATAGAAAAATGTCATTTGCATTCTAAAATGGTGTTTCCCGTTTAAACATCTAGTAGCATTTGGAAGGAACTCAGAAGCTTCCCTGTACCTTCTCAAACACTGGATGTTACCAATTTAGAAAAAAAAAGTCTGCCCCTTGAGCAAAGAAGATGGTGCATGATTATTATTTTTGAACACCAAGTTTATTGAACTATATTAATGCATAATGAAATGTCCCCCTTTAAGGATGCGGTTGAATGAATTCGACATGCATCCATCGTTGCAATCAAGGAACAAAATATTTCCACCATCTACCAGTGTTCCTCTGCAATCAATTTCCCCCTCTCATCTCTCGCTCCTGAGAACCAATGATGTGTGTTCTGTTCCTTTAGATTTAACTTTTCCAGGATGTCATATAAATGGAAATTATATTTTGTGATCTTTGGCATGTGGCTTCTTCTGCTAGTACAGTAGATGTGTTGAGATGCTTCCATGTGTCTGTAGATGCCAGTGGTTTCTCTTTTCATTGTTGTATAGTATTCCATCATGAATACACCACAATTTGTTTATTCATTCATCAGTTGATGAGTTGCTTCAAGAGTTTGGGCTATTGTGAATAGTTATGCTATAAATATTCCTATTTAGGTCTTTGTGAGACAAAGTTTCAATTTCATTTGAGTAAATTTAAGTAGAGATGGGATTTCTGGATTATATTTTTTAGACTAGAGTTAACTTTATTAAAAAAAACAACAAACTTCTTTCCAAAGCAGTTATCCCTATTGTCTCAGTTACCTAGGGCTGCTGTAATGAAGCTCCCTGATTGGGAGATTTAAACAATGGAAATTAATTTCCCCAGCATTCTGGAGACTGGAAGTCTGAGGCAAAGGTGTTGGTGGGGTGGGCTTCTTCTGAGTCCTGTCTCCTCAGCTTTGGTTGGCTGCATTCTCCACATGGCTTGAACACATATCCCTCTATGTCTATGTTTAAATATCCTTTTTTCTTCCTTCCCCACCCCTTTTTTGGGGAACTGGGATTGAAACCAAGGGTGCTCTACCACTGAGCCACATCCCCAACCCTTCTTCAATCTTTTACTTAGAAACAAGTTCTCACTAAGTTGCTGAGTCTGGCCTCGAAATTGTGATCCTCTTGCCTCAGCCTCCAGAGTAGCTGGGATGATGTGCATGAGCCATGGCACCCTGAAAAATATCCTTCTTTTTGAGGATATTGGTCGTATTGGATTATATCCTATGCATATGACCTTTTAATCCAGTCCACTCTTTAAAGATACCATCTCCAAATGCAGATACAGTCAGAGGTGCTAGGAGTTAGTACTGGAAGATAGAGACCTTTTTTGTGCCTGGCTGTGTTGTGGGGATGACCCATTGCAGCCAAGGACACCTGCCAATGAGACCCCAGGGCTGCAGCTGTCCCACATCCTCACACACACTTTGGGTGGTCAACCTTTTAAATTTAGTCTGCAGTTTTAATCTTTTATCTTTTATTATTATTATTTGGTACCAGAGATTGAACTCAGGGCCACTTTACCATGGAGCCCCATCCCCAGCACTTTTATATTCTATTTAGAGAAAGGGTCTCACTGAGTTTCTTAGGGCCTCACCTATTTGCTGAGGCTTGCTTTGAACTCTCGATCCTCCTGCCTCAGCCTCCAGAGCTGCTGGGATTATAGGTGTGCACCACCCCGCCTGGCAACTTTTATCTTTCTGAGCAAAGAGCACCAGGCTCTGTCAGTTAGCTCAGTCCCAGTTACTGAGAAGGCCAATGTCATCATGTCCCCAAAGTGAGCAGTCAGTGTGCCAGCCCTTCCAAAGGCCGTGTCCCATCCAGAGCCCAAGCAAATGTGGATGGATCCATGCGCCCCTTTCCCTGCTCCTTCCAAAATGACGTTGGCCTTGCTGGTGGTGAGAAGCCTCCATGCATTCCTGGAATGCATGAGGAATTAGGAGAGCCCACAGCAGGCTTCTGATGCAGCCTCCTGTGTGGGGGCCAATTAGGTTCCTACTCTCAAGGTCAAGTGTGCATTTGAGATGATGGAGGACCCAGGAAAAGGGTAAGATGTGGGTGGGGATTTATGCTATGAAGAGCAGATGCTTCTCTTGGCATTGGGGGTGGGGTAACTCCATCTCTCATGATCCAGTTTGCTTCACCCAAGGCCAGTGGCCATGAGGATAGAGTCGGATGTTATCCTTGGACACGATCAAGCAGAACAAGTGGAGGATCCCAGGACTCTTAATAATTTCCCCAGAGAAAAAACATGTATCCCATTTGTTTACAATAAAAAAAAATAATTTCCCTCCCACGTGGTAGGGTGAGAGACAAGCAGAGGTAAAGATCTGGACACATAGGCAAGGATTTTTATTTATTTATTTATTTATTTATTTATTTATTTATTTATTTATTTATTTTGCAATGCAATCTGTTCTTTATCTGGTTGCTGCTTCCATTTCAGGATGGATGCACGAGAATTCAGACTTACCATTCTTCTTTGCATTTCTCTCCCTCCCCCAGCTGCCCCCCAAGCCTTGCCCACAAAAGTGACTCTGATAGATGTGGAGTGATATTAGGATTGGGTGGCTGGTGACCGAGGGCATGGACATGTTTTGTTCTCAGGGGGCAGACCGACAGGGCCCGGGAAACCAAACGCTCTGGCTGGCAAGACAGCTCCCCGAGACGAACCATCAGACATGAACATCGATAGCAATTGGATTGTCTGCAAGCTACAGTCACTTAGGACTCCCTAAATCTGTCCAGAGAGCCGAGGTCGAAACCCTCAGCCTCCTCAACTCCAAGTCAGCTTTGGCACCAGGAATGAAAAGCCATTGGTGATAATAGCATTAGATGGCTGTTGGTGAAAGTTGTGCGAAGGGCTGGGAGGGAGGCTCAGTCTTCCTGAGTCCCGGGGCAGGGGAGGCTGCATGGAAGGGACAGGAAAGGGGGAGCAACTTGGGGCTGGGCCCCAGCAGGATCTGGGGATGAGGGAGGCTGACAGGGCCCCAGCCTGGAGTCTTGAGTCTGGGCCCTGCCATTTTCCAGCTGTGGTGCCTCAGTCTCTGCCTGTGAATTAGGAATGTCATGGGACCTGGATCTTATACTCTTTAGTTCTAAATAACCATAAAAACAAATGATTCTTGTTTTTTGATGGTGAGGATTGAACCCAGGCGTGCTTAACCACAGAACCATATCCCCAGCCCTTTTAATATTTAAATTTAGAGACAGGGTCTCATTAAGTTGCTTAGGGTCTTTCTAAGTAGTGGAGGTTGGCCTCAAACTTATGATCCTCCTGTCTCAGCCTCCTGAGCCACTGGAATTACAGACATGAGTGTCACTACCACTGCAACAGGTTATTCTTCTTGGAATTGTAGCTGGTGGTCTGTGACATTGCTGCTGGCTGTCTGGCATGAGGTGTTTTAAATGTGCAGCAGTTCGCTGAGTCTCCACAGAGGCCCCATTTTATTTCAAAGTCGAGTGGACACATCATGTTTGATCGATGCCTGGCATTTAGTCCATCACTATCATTTTTACAAAATATCTCTCTGGGGGGTGCTGGGCATACTTGTAAATGAGGTAAAGCAACATCGTCCCAAACATTAAAAGCTCCTTGTTTTCTCGATTCCTCACTCGGTGACGCTCCTGGTCTCTCAGACAGGAGGGAGGGAGGCATGGAGGTGTCCTGGTCTGGTGAGATACTTCCTCAGCATCTCCTCTGTGTGCCTGAAGGAGAGAAGTTGGGGAGAGGACAGGCAGGACGGGTGGGATTTCCCAAGACCCCTTCCCTGTTGAGGAGGGTGGAGGCTGAAGAGTCACTGGCCGCCCCCTCCTCAGCCCTCTGCCTTGGGTGTGAACTGCGGAGCCCTGGTTCCCTCTGGCCTGGGCGTGCAGGGCAGCCCTAGCTGACCCAGGTTGGAGGGTGGCCTCGGCAGCTCCATCTCTGTGGCACCTGGGCGTACTCCTTCCAGCTCCTCTGGTTCTTACTCTGAGCTCACTCTGGCCCAGGCCTCTCGGGATGTGTCCTGTGCTTTTCGAATTCAAACACTCAGCCCCTCCACACAGTGGGTTCTCGGGTTGGGCCGACTTCAGACAAGCTCAGGCTCTCTTCTGTGTTGCCTGAGTGGTGAGGGACAAGTGGCTTTGCCTTGTCACCAAACCTGAGCTTTCTGATCTGTGAATGGGAAGTGCGAACTTTCCTTTGGGGTCCCAGTGTTTCGGGGGGCTCTGCTGGGGGTTTTCTATGGCTACCTAGGAACAGGCCTGAGTCTTCATGGTTGCAACGGTGGCTACACTGCTTTAGCTCATAAATCTGTAACTTGGGTAGGACTTCCACGGGGACCCCAGGGCCCCAGGACCCCACTCCATGAAGGCTGGAACGCTCCAGGGCTGGTACTGGAATCGCCTAGAAGCTCACTGGCTGGTGTCTGGAGATTGGTGATGGTCACCTGACCTGCTCACACACGCTGTCTCCACGGGGCTCCCCGGCTTCCTTCTAGAGGGTGGCTGGCTTCCCAGGTGAGCAACACAGACCGAGAACACCGGCCAAACAAAACACTGCTTTGATGATTTCACCTGGAAGTGGCCAAAGGTCACCTCTGCTCTTTCTAGTCATCGAGAAGTTAAAAATTTGGCCCAGTTTCAGGGGACTGCAGTATTCTGGAAGTGCACATGGGGCTGGTGACAATACCTCTGTGGCTATTTCTTGGAAAATTGAACAGATCACAGTTCATGTTCAAACAGCTCTTAGTTGTCTTTTCTTTTTTTCTTTTGTTTTTGAGCCCAGGGGCACTTAACCACTGAGCCGCATCTCCAGTCCATTTTACTCATTGATTCATTGATTCATTCATTCATTCATTTATATTCTCAAATATTTTTATGCATTATTAACAGTAGTTAACACTGGGACTATGCATTCTTTTACTTTTTACTTTTTAATCCACTTATCTAGTACCTTGAGTGTCCATGGGATATTAGTTAAAGGAATAGAGATGAATATTTATGAAACACTTTATGGTATATGATGCATTTTACGTATACCATTTGATGTTTCATCTAATCTTTTTAATTTTTTTTTATTTTCACAGACTGCATTTTGATTCATTGTACACAAAAGGGGTACTTTTCATTTCTGTGGTTGTACACAATGTAGATTCACACCATTCATGGAATCATACGTATACATAGGGTAGTACTGTCTGTCTCAGTCTACTGTCTTTCCTTCCTCACCCCCTCCCAGCCCATTTTCCTCTACACCATCCAAAGTTCCTTCATTCTTACCCCCACCACCACCACCCCTCCCTGTTATATATTGTCATTCATTTATCAGAGAAATATTTTGCCTTTGGTTTTTTTGGATTGGCCTATTTCACATAGCATGGTATTTTCCAAATTCACCCATTTACCAGCAAATGCCATACTTGTATTCTTCTTTATGACTGAGTAATATTCCATTGTGTACATAAACCACAATTTTTTTTATCCATTCATCAATTGAAGGGCATCTAGGTTGGTTCCACTATCTAGCTATTGTGAATTGAGCTGCTATGAACATTGATGTGGCTGCATCTCTGTAGTATGCTGATTTTCAGTCCTTTGGGTATAAACCCAGGAATGGGAGAGCTAGATCAAATGGTGGGTCCACTCCAAGTTTTCTGAGGCATCTCCACACTGCTTTCCAGAGTGGCTGCACCAATTTGCAACTCTACCAGCAATGTAAGAGTGTGCCCTTTTACCCACATCCACGCCAACACTTATTTCTTGTGCTGTTGATAATAGCCATTGTAATTAGAGTAAGAGGAAATCCTAGGGTTGTCATCTAATATTTAAAATATAAAATCAATATTATTTTTCCCACATTGCAGATAATGAGGCTGAAACTCAAAGAGACCTACAGTCTGGCCCAAGGTCACAAAACTCTCAGGAGTCAAGGCAAAATCTGACTTCCTGCTAACTCCCAAACATTGAGATTTCCCATTTCACATCTCACATGAGAGTTTTCCAGAAACTCTTGACTTGAATTATTTCTTTTATTTTCTTTTTTTTATTAATTTTTATTCATTCTAATTGGTTATACATGATAATGGAATGCATTTTGACATGTTGTGCACAAATGGAGCATAGCTTCTCATTCCTCCAGCTGTACATGGTGCTGAGTCACACCGGTAGTGTAATCACACATGTATACAGGGTGAAAACGTCTGTCTCATTCTACTGGCCTTCCCATCCCCACCTCACCACCCCTCCCCTCATTCCCCTCTGCATAATCCAAAGTTCCTTCATTCTTCCCTACCACTCCCCACTGTGGATCAGTATCCACTTATCAGAGAAAACATTCAGCCTTTGTTTTTTGGGGATTGGCTTATTTCACTTAGCATGATAGTCTCTAGCTCCATCCATTTACATGCAAATGCCATAATTTCATTCTTCTTTATGGCTGAGTAATATTCCACTGGACTATTATCCAATTATCTGTTGAAGGGCACCTAGGTTGGTTCCATAGTTTAGCTACTGTGAATTCAGCTGCTATAAACATTGATGTGATTGTGTCACTGTACTATGCTGATTTTTAAGTACTTTGGGTATAGACAGAGGAGTGGGATAGCTGGGTCAAATGGTGGTTCCATTCCAAGTTTTCTGAGGAATCCCTATACTGCTTGCCACAGTGGTTGCACCAATCTGTAGTCCCACCAGCAATGTATTAGTGTACCTTTCCCCCCACATCCTCATCAACATTTATTGTTGCTTATATTCTTGATCATTGCCATTCTGACTGGAGTAAGATGGAATCTTCAAGTAGCTTTGATTTGCTTTTCACTAATTGCTAGAGATGTTGAACATTTTTTCATATGTTTGTTCCCAGCCCCCTTTTTATATTTTATTTAGAGACAGGGTCTTGCTGAGTTGCTTCGCGCCTTGCTAAGTTGTTGAGGCTAGCTTTGAACTCTCAATCCTCCTGCCTCAGCCTCCCAAGCTGCTGTGATCACAGGTGTGCACCACCATGACCAGCTACAAACAGCTCTTTGAACAACAACTGGTGCACAGGATACTGTCACCTTGTTCTTCCTGCAACCAGAAATGCAGGACCCTGCAATTTAAATTTTGTCACCCTGTGCTGTGCAAGACCCAGAGTGGATCTCCAGCAGATGTGTGTTGCTGAGGGATTTTTAACCCTGCAACTCTCTGGTTCTCAAAACTGACCACTGGCCACAATTACTGGGGGGATGAGATCTATGCCCAGAACTATCCCAAGGCTTCACCTCCAACCTGATGCATCAGAATCCCCTGTGCCACATCCTGGAGATGAGCATTTTTAATGACTTCACCAAGGGGCTCCGATGCAGCCAGGAGTGGAAGAGGGTAGGAAGGAGAGTGGGGGAGGGGGAAAGAAGGATGGAGCCAAAAGAGACAAGAGGGGAAAAAATTTAACGGGAATGTATAGAACCTTCAAAATAGTCTTAACATCCTTTTTGGCCTGGTTACTCTGTTACCTTCAGGTTGTTGCTAATATCTGGAAAAAACTTCTGGCTTCATGGATCAAAATCCAGGCCCACACGGTGCCTGGGACAGAGCTTCGCTGGGCTGTGTTCTTTGGGCTGGGTGTGCTGGGACACCGGTGACCACTTGGAAGGGCTGGTATTTCTTGCTGATTCTTAAATAGAGCCAGGCCAGTGTGGGGCATGACGTACCCCTGGCCAGGTGGGCTCTCACTGGGACAGGCCTCACCACAAGGTCCAGAACGTAGACTTCTGCTGCTTGGAAAGAAACCAGAGCAAGCTATTTTCAATTCGCCATGGAGATTCTGCAGGAAAATGGTGTTTGGTTGTCCAGGACACAGGCTCCTACAAAATCCGGCTTTGCTTATTTTTATCTGGCTCTCTCAGAGCTGAGCAGAAACAAGTACAGAAGCAAAACTTATCTTTTCCAAATGTTTCAGCTCAACAATTCCTTGAGACAGGAGCGGGGCTTTTGAATTAGGAGCATCATCGATTCTCAGCCAAGGATGGGATGGTCCAGGTGTCCCAGCATCATCCAGGTGTTTTGGAGAAATGATTAATTTTATATTCAACTTTAGGAGGTAGGTGTTTTATTTCCCATTTATAGAGATCTAAAGTGAAAGCAGGATTCTGATGGTGGAAAGGACTCTTTGTGGGGGCTGGAACTGAACTTCAAACCCCAATTCCCATAATGAACCCGGGATACTTTCTTTTCCTTAGTCCTTTTTTTGGGGGTACTGGGGATGGAACTCAGGGGTGCTCTACTGCTAAGCTCCATCCCCAGCCCTTTTTTTTGAGACAGTCTCCCTATGTTCCTGAGGCTAGCCTCAGATTTGGGGTCCTCCTGCCTCAGCCTCCCGAGCTATTGGGATTACGGGTATGCATCACCACACATCCTGCAGCCTTTTCCTTGATCTTGTCACATGGCTCTCATTCCCTGCTATATCCCTCAACAGCTCTTTCTTGGGCACCTACTATGTCCAGGCACTGCCTGAGGCACTGTGGATACAATGGTGATGAGAATCAGTTAGTTGTGTCCTTCATGACTTCATGAGCCTCTCAGGGCTTTCTTTTGTCTCCTTATTACATCAGTGCCATGGAATGGTAATTTGGACAGATTCCTCTTCTGCCTTTCTCTGTGGTAGTAGGCATCTGCTGGACTTCAGTTGTGTGTCAACTCACCTTTCTGCTCCATCATGAGGGGTACAAGAGTAATATCCCAGCCTGAGCCGAGCTTCCCTGAGTACCCCCTTCTTCTAGAAACATCGTTATCTCCCCTGCCTTTTGGAAATTGTTCCTCCCTGACTCTAAAGAAGGAACTCTAGCAGAGCAGCAAGTCAGAGGAGTCCACGATAATTGGTTCCGTCATGAGCATGTGACTTGAGCTCAAAGAGTTGAATGGCTTCCCTGGGATTTTTCTAGTGGAGCAGGTAGGTAAGACTCCTGCTATTTGTTCAAGGGCAGGCACAATCCCAGCTTCCTGATGGCCACAGTGTGGGAGAATTAACTTCAAAAGAAGAAGGGTGGATGGCAGGAAGAGGAGACAGGGACCTGTGGGGTCTGAGTCCTTGCTCATGAGCTTCCCTAAGGTCAGGTTCGCCAGGTCCCTTCCATGGTTCCAGAGGGGTGCTGCTATCCCCCTGGCTCTCTGCCTCTGATTAGTTTTAATTGACTCTGATGTTCTGTCACTGACACCCAAAGAGTCCCTTAAAGGGAACCATCATGATGATCATAAAAACCAGAGAGCCACTACCATTTATATCAACAGGGTGAGGTGTTGAGTCCTGTAATTAGGTGACCGGGTGTTGCTGGTGACACTGCGAGGGCTTGGGTATCACTGTGGGTCAGAGCCTGGGCTTTTAGAGACTATTAGCCATGGGTTCAAATCTCAGCTCTGGTCCCACTCGTTATAATATTGGGCAAATTTCTTAACCTCTCTGAGTTCCTTCTTATTGCAGACAGAAACCAGGAAGAGCACAGATGTAAATATGGGTCCAAATTCCTAGACCTGGTGTGTTCGTTTTGCTAGTAATTTGCCCCTGTCCCCTTTCACTCCACATTAATTCAACAACATGGGTTCAAAGTTTAGATAGTCTCCAGCTTATAACTGTCTGACACATGGTGGCTTGAGTCAGGATTTTCCCACTTCACAATGATGCAAAAGCCATGTGTGCTCAGTAGAAACCTTTGGTTTTTGAATTTGGGGCTTTTCCTGGGCTAGTCCTGTGTGGCAGGCTGCTCTGTTGAGACCCCGGGGAAAAGGACGGGTCAGAGTTCCTGGCCAGCCATGCTGTGACTTGGCCCAGCACTGTGAGGCTGCTGTGTTTTGGAGACACACATTCAACACATTACACGGGATATTCAGCACTTCATTTTAAAACAGGCTTCATGTCTGATGGTTCCGCCCAACAGTGGGCCAGCAGAAGTGTCCTGAGCATGTTCGAGGCTGGCCAGGCTAGGCTGTGACTTCAGCCCGGGGGGCCGATAGAGTGTGTTTTTGACTTCTGATGGCTTTGCTGGGATGTGACCACCATCACCAGAGGCACATCTGTATTTTCCATTTGTGAGCCATCAGGATGCAGTGCTGAACAACTTCGACCTTGACCCTGCCCTTTGGGAACTGGTGGGCTCGCTGGGGGGCAGACACATATATTGCAAAGCTGATCCAAGAGAGGAGGTGGTCAGGATGCTGGGGTGCCTTTGAGAGGACAGTCTGTCCTGGAGCTGAGAGTGAAGGTGGGCCTCCTGGGGACAAGGAAACATAAGTCTCAACAAGAACAATGCATAGGGTAGAGAAAGGCCAGGCAGCAGGGGAAGGGGGGCTCCTGGTGTGAAAAGGACAGTCCTTGCAGGGCACCCGGCAGGAACAAAGGGCCCATATGGGAAATTAACAAGACAGTAAGCTTGGCTGGAACCTGAGTCTGAAAGGATCAGGATGGCTGGGCACTGTGGCACATGCCTGTCATCCCAGTGGCTGGGGAGGCTGAGGCAGGAGGATCTCAAGTTCAAAGCCAGCCTCAGCAAAAGTGAGGTGCTCAGCAACTCAGTGAGACCCTATCTCTCAATAAAATACACAACAGGGTTGGGGATGTGACTCAGTGGTCAAGTGCCCCTGAGTTCAATTCCCAGTACCCCCTACCCACACTCCCTCCAAAAGGGGATCAGGATTGGGTTGAAGAGACCAGGACAGCAGATGCAGCTGGCTCTTGCGTTTCATGTTAAGCTGTTAGGATGTGAGTCAGAAAGGATCAGGATGGCCGGACACGGTGGCATATCCCTATAATCCCAGCCACTCGGGAGGCTGAGACAGGAGGATCCCAAATTCAAAGCCAGCCTCAGCAACTCAGCAAGGTCCTAAGCAACATAGAGAGGTTCCTGGCTCTAAATAAAAAAAATATAAAAGGGGCTGGAGATGTGGCTCAGTGGTTAAGCATCCCTGGGTTCAATCCCTGGCACCAAAAAAAAAAAAAAAGGATATTAGGACTTCCTCCTTCTGACCCAGGGCACCTTTGCAGAATAGCTACAAGACCACTTGAGATGTTGTCTGGAAGTTGAGCAGAGAAAGCCTCAGACTGGAGTCCTGGACCAAAGACAGGAAGTTCTTGTAGATTTCCACCTCCCACTTTTTCAGAGGAAAACCTAATTCCTGAGAAGAAAATTGGCATCCCCAAATACCACCACAGTCGTGGGCAGACAGGCTGGGACAGAGCCTGCGACTGCAGATCTCCAGCCCTGGGTATTCTCCCACTCCCTGTGCCTACCTGGCCAGACCTGGCGTCTGGCAGCTCTCCCAAGTGGAGTCAGCCCCGACCCCTCATGTACACGCAGCCACACGATCTCAGGAAGCTCGCAATAAATTTTTTTCCAGGCAGTACCTTGCTCCATCTCTGCAAAACAATGTATTTATTATTGCTAAGCCCTTTCCATTTTGGAGGAGAAAATGCATACCACATGACTCTCCAAAGCCGAGCTGCCCCAGTTTACAAATACAGACCATTAATAGCTTTGTGAACAGTTACTCAGGATGACAGCTGAGGGGAGCATGTGGCATTAATTGGAAGGCTCAGCACTGTGGCCTGTTAAGAGGGAGGTTAAATCTGAATTAGTTGGCTTCACCCAGACCAGAGGCTCTGGGGAGAGAAACTTTGCTGTAATAAGTTCTGACTGTTGATGTGGGGTGTGTTTGGGGGACGTGGGGGTCTCTGTACCTGGGGAGCCAGCCCGTGTCTTGGCAGGAGGGCTGCTCAGTCATGGGGCTGCAGAGCAGTCAGAGATGTCTTCCCCAAGGGCCCCTTCCCTGGTTGCTGTGGATGGTGGGGACAGCGAGTCCTGGGGTGCCTCAAGTTTGCAGGGCATCGTGTCTGGTCTTGGTCTGTGCCTCTCTGCTGTACCAGGCCCATCTGGTCTGTTCCTCCAACACAGACTGAACAGCCCCATTGTGTCTGCCCCTGGCACCCACAAGGCTCCCCAGAGCAGAGTCCAGGCCGAGGGGCTGTTTAATCGAGGCCCTGTGTTCATCAAGGGCCTTGAGTTTAGATGCCCAAGGTCATCCCCAAGGGTCACCCATCCACACCTGGAACGTCCCCATGGTCTGGGGAGGAGGCACTGGGGACACATCCCTTACAGAGCTGCACACACACACCATTTGATTTTCCATGAATCCTCCAACAACCATGGGAGCCACACCAGGGCCCTGCTTCCCTGCTCTTAGGGTGGAACGTGATGTCGGGAAGTGTGGATTTGTTACCTGGAGACACAAAAGGCCACCCTGGTGGGTGTGATCCCACTTCATCTTCTTTTATTTTTTCATTACTGGGAATTGAACACACAGTGCTCTACCTCTGAGCGACATCTCCAGTCTGTTTATTTACATTTTTAAGTTTTGAGACAGAGCCTTGCTAAGTTGCTGAGGCTGACCTTGTATGGGTGGGTCCACCTGCTTCCATCTCTGGAGTTGCTGGGATTATAGGCCCCGGCCACCATGCCTGGTTGTGATTGTGCTGTGACCTTTCTTTATCTGGTGATGCTCCCGGGAGCCTCTAAGTACAGAAGGAATCCAGGTGTCTCCTGGTGATCGGTGAATACAGTTGAGCGGGTGCATGAAAGAACGAGTGAGCTTGGGAAACTGTGAGCCTTCCTTGGGGCTCAGTTTTATCATCTGTAAAATGGGATGAGGGGCAGGGAAGGCCAACTGGCCAGTTGAGGTTGAGGATGCAGTGCACTGGCTGGAGGTGCTGTGCCGAGCTCTGGGTTCTGCTCCCTGTCCCTCTGGTCCCTCTGTGCTCTCCACCTTCTGGCCGAGCTGCTCTGCCACCTTCTTTCTGCTGAGATCAAAGCCCCACTTGGAGGTGGTGGCATGAGCAGGAGGCAGCCCGGCCTCCTCCCTTCTGGCACCATCTGCAAACCACTCTTCTCCACCCACTGAGGAGGCCCCAAAAGCTGGAGGCATCTTCTGGTTTAGTGGTTTCAGACGTGGTTCCTCTCCCCTTCAAGCAAACAAAATCATAATGCAGTTTTTAAAGTCAAGAGTGGCCCTGGATGAAATTGGGGTGGGAGGCCTTCCCTTCTGGAACCTTCCAGGAGGTAGTACATCCTTTTACGAAGGTTTGATCCAACGCCTTATTTGATGGATGGAGAACCTGCCCCCACGGAGCCAGACCCTGCCCGGCTGGGTAGGGCTGGGGCGAGGACTAGAATCCAGCTCTTCATGTTGATTCAAGGGTCCTCCCATTGGCAAGGGCCTCGGCAGGAGCTCTGCTGGCAGCCATTGTGGTGGGGTAGCCTGGAGGATTGGGGGAGTGGTGGCCACAAGGTGGTGGACTCCCTGGGTTCCAACCTATGGGGACTGTGGCCTTGGGCAAGTTCCCTTGCCTCTCTGTTTCTCAGCTTACTTACCAATGGGGGCAATAAGAGCTGCCTCATTGGGTTGTTTCAGGGTCAAATAAAATGGGTTACATGCCATGTACTTTGCGTGGGCATGTAGAAAGGGCAGCATAAGTGTCAGCTTCCTTGTGATTGGGACCCACTGGGGGTGGAAAGACTAGACTAGAATGTAGCACTTGGGCTCTAATCCAGCTCCCCACAGCCAGCTGTGTGACCTAGGCAGGTATCTTAACCTCTCTGAGGCCCGGTTGCTTCTTCTGGGATTAAAGGAGAATCTGCTTCTCAATGTTCTCAGAAGGACTTGGAGAAATAAGACACCGAAAGTCCTTGATTTGTCGTCTAGCATTGAGTCTGGTCCCCATATAATGGTGACTGTTATTCTCAGGGCTGAGATTTTAGGATTTCTTCTTCTTCTCATTATCATAATGATTGCCAGCTCTCTGGGTTCAACCATGGTTTTGGCCCCTAAATCTTCCTCTGTTTGAGGTGGCCTTTCCTACCTGTAGGCGGGGTTGAACACTGGACCTTCTTTGTGGCACTGAAACGTGCTTTAGAAGAGGGTGTGGCACATCATCAGATTTAGATAGCATGGGTTGCTGTGTGTCCTTATTAATATTTATGGTTGAAGAAATTGCTTCTAAAGTCTTTCGCACACTCTTGCGAATTTGTACCCTTTGGCAGAAGAGGAAACCAAGTCTCAAGACACCTGTCCTGGATCTCAGGGTCCATAAGAGGTTGAGATGGGACCTCGGCTCTGTGGCCTGTCCCACAGAGCATGGTGCCCTCATCCTCTGCCCCCAGCAGGGCCATGTGAAGCCGATCCCCATAGAAGACTCTGGATCAGGACATGTTTCTCCAGCGTGGCCTGTTGCTGAGGGAGGAGGTCGGGCAGGGCTGGACCAGTGCCCACACGGCCATCTCCAGCCTCTTCCTGTTCCCTGCAGACCTGTCCAGGCCTGGAGAGCTGCCTCCATGGGTGTGGACGTGTCAGTGAGCTCGGACTAGCTCCAGCGAGCACGTCCTGGTTATGGGGTGAGGCACAGGTGAGAGGGGAGGCTGTACCCTTCCCAGGACTGCTGAGCACCTCTTTCCCTGATGACCTGGTGTCCCTGTAGTGCATTCTGGGGGACTGGGCTGGTCTCAGGGGGCTGGGAGGGTGCCCTGGGGGAGTGAGGATCTGCCCCCAAAATGCTGTATAACCTTGAGGAGCTACTTTACTTTTCTGACCCTTGGTTTCCCCTCTGATACAACCATCAGTGATCTCTGAATGAATTTTCTGGAAAGTCTGGCTACGTCTCTTAATAGCCACTGTGTGTTGAGGATCTGACACATGCTGGACACCGTGCTAAGTTGTGGTCCCTCTTAGGAGAAAAGGAAAGTTCAAAGGGGAGTCACAATATCTGACCCAGCTGGGTCCGGTGCTCAGACTATGGGGCAACCCATGATAGAGCAGGGGTCCCCAAAAGCAGGCTTGTGTCTCAACCTACAAATGTGCACTAGCTGGCCACTCCATGCATTTGGGACTAAAGGTTATTGAAGTTGTGTCTGTTGAGTGGAATTTCCCATATAGATCAAACTCAATGAATTGTCCATCAAAAGAAGGAACACCCTTGACAATTCTATGGAGATAATAAGTGTTAAGTTAGGACCATCATGGGGAGATGAGGACAGCTCTTCAATCTGTGCATCATTTAGAAATTTTAGTTCATGAAAGAGTCTAGAAAGTTACTAAATTTCCCCATATATGTACATATATATTTTTAAATTTAAATTAATTTATTTTATTTTTTATTTTGAGACAGGGTCTTATGTAATTGCTTAGGCCTTCACTAACTTGCTGAGGCTGGCCTCAAGCTTGCAATCCTCCTGACTCAGCCTCCTGAAGTTGCTGGGATTACAGGTGTGGGCCATCATTCCCGGTTCTCCGAAGATTTTAAGCTTATCTCATCCACACCTAATTTTTTTTATTTTTAAAGTATGTTATTTTTAAAAAATATATTTTTATTTTTACAGCCTGCATTTTGATTCATTGGACACAAATGGGGTGCAGCTTTTCATTTCTATGATTGTACATGATATAGATTGGCACATTTGTGTAATCATACATGTACATAGGGTAATGATGTCTGTCTCGGTCCACTATCTTTCCTTCCCTCACTCCTCCCCCACCCCTGATTTCCCTCTACACCATCAAAAGTTCCTCTATTCTTCTCTTACCCCTGCCCCCTCCCACATTATGTATCATCGGCCACTTATCAGAGAGATCATTCAGCCTTTGGTTTTTGGGGATTGACTTATTTCACTTAGCATGATATTCTCCAATCCATTCATTTACCTGAAAATGCCATAGTTCTATTCTTCTTTATGACTGAATAATATTCCATTGTGTATACATACCACTGTTTCTTTATCCACTTATCTATTAAAGGGCATCTAGGTTTCTGCCACAAAAGTAATTTTTAAAAAGCAACTTACTTACATTAGGTATTCAATTTTATTTTTATTGAAATGATAATTCTCATTTTTGCACTAATATAATAATTTACATGGCAAATACTCAAATTATGTGGTGACTCTTCTGAGCATAGCTTGCATCCATGGGGTTGGGAACCAACATGAGTTCCATATAGCTCAGCTGGCCTGAGGTTCCATGGAGATTCCCAGCACGAGTGTCCAGGGTGCTGTGGAGGGTTGTTGAGGTGGTCCAGTGAGGCAGAGCTGTCAAGTGGGGGGAAGAGACTGGTTAAGAGGAACCAGGTAGAAAGGAAAGGGCTGGTAGGAAGGAAAGGGCTGGCTTCTTGAGTCCAGCAGCATATGACCCCAACTGTACAGATGAGAAAACCAAGACCCAGAAGGGAAGGAGCTCACTCCTATTCTCATAGCTGTTGGTGATGAAGCTTGAGAACTGTACAGCCCCTGTGCTGCTCCTGGGACTCACCAGGCACATGTCACCTAAAGACCCTGCTGTGTCCTGTTGTGACCAGTGCCACCAAACTCGCAGGTCCAGTGAGGGGCGAAGGGGGATTGGAAAATAAAGATTCACAGACACAGATTTTGAAGATGAAGCTGGGATCAGGTGGAGCTCTGCTCACTATGGAGATGCAGATTGAAAGTCAAGCCAGCAATCTTTATTTACATACATCTCATGATCAGGTTAAAGACTATGCTGCCATTATTCTCTGTATTCAGGAAAGTTGCAGAAACTAGGACATCATATGGAGCTTTTCCATAGTTCCAACCCACATTTGAAATGTTAGGAGCTTCATGTAGCTCTCAAGAAAGTCCAATGTTTAAAGTTACTGTAAAGCTGGCAGGAACCCAGCTGTAGAAACATGGTGGTTGTCTAGCATAAGAGTTCCTTCCTTCTTTCCAGAGCTGTGTGCCTGAGATCAGGGTCAGAGCTGACAGGACTCTTTCACAGAGCCTGCCCATGCAGGGCATTGCCACCGCAGCTGAGCATCCTGTGCCCTTGCACAGGAACATTCCCAGGCACCAGGCATGCCACAGCCTTGGGTCATCAGAGACCCCCAATCTCAGTCACTGCTGTCCCATCCTCTGTAACCACTCTCCAGTGTCTGATTACAAAAGATTCTGTTGGATTCGGTCCACCTCAAGTCTGGTCATCTTCTTTAACTACAGTGCTTCATGAATATCCTCCACTCCCTTGAAAAATGCAGAAAACCTTACCTCACTCAGAGGCTAGTGGTTCCTGGATACCACGAAGTGAAGCCCGGGACTTGTCAGCTTTTCATACCTGGACTGTGCATGTGACTGTCCGGGAGATCTTGTTCAAGCTCCGATTCTGCTTCACTGATTTGGGGTGGAGTTTGAGCTTCCAGGTGATGCTGAAGCTCCTGGTTCATCCCTAGAGAAGGTTGGGTCACAGATCTACATCATCTAGAAATATGTGTGCCATAGGAACAGTTTCAAATTTTCCATTTACCACATCAAAAAAAAAAAAAGAAGAAGAAGATGGACAGTGACATTTATTTTAATGGATTTTGTTTTGCCCAATAGAATGAAGCACAGGTAATCAACATAAAACATAAAATCAACATAAAAATATGGAACTAAATGTGGCAAAAAAGTGACATGTAGCCTTCTTTTTTTAAAATATGAAGGCTTGGAAACATGTTGTGTATGCCACCCTTGCAGTGTATCTCAATGGGACCAACCCCCTTTGGAGTGCTCAATAGTCACTATGGTAGCAGCTGGCCACCATGTTGGGTCACGTGGTTTGGTATTGGACTGCAGACTGGAAAGTCTGGCTCTGTCACTGCTATAGAGCAAAATTCAGGTCAATTGCTTCATTTCCCTCAGCCTCAGTTTTCTTATCAGGAAAATAAGACTATAATCAAGGTCACAGCTCCCGCAGCCACCAGGTGCCTCCAATCCGAGACATGACATGTGGCCGAGCTCTTAAGGAAGGTGGCGACTCTGTCGAAGACTCTGCAGGCATTTTCTGACCCATGTCTTCACGGTCACCTTGGCTCTGGGTAAAGAGGGTCCTCACTGGGTTCTTTCCTGTCAATTCTCATCCTCACCAGTGGTAGCACAAGTGACTATTTGCTTGCATTTTCAGAGTGTGCAGTTCCCTGTCCCTGGTCTGTGACAGGCAGGCAGGAAAGGGCCAGGGATGGGGCAGGAAGGAAAGGGCTGGCCTCTTGAGTCCAGCAGTCCCTTGCTGGGGCACTGCACACAACAAAGGCCCCAGTCCTGTTCTGGGAGGGCTGCTTTCAGGTGTGGATAATGAACATTAGGTAAATGCACAGGCAGAGGAGCCAATTAGTGGGGGACAAGGCCAATGGAATGACAGGACAATGACTGAGGGCAATGGATCACAGGGTCTGAAAGGCTGTCTTTAAAAACCTACCAACACTTTTGCTTCCTTTCCTCTTTCTCTTTCCTAAAGCAGGGAGGACAAGCTTGCTTTTATTTAGTCCCAGTGTTTAGGCAATGTCATGGGTCTTAAGACAGTGCCCCCCCTACTTGGCTCCTCGGCAGCACTGCATGGGGCACTGCAGATGGGGCTTAACGTCTGGAAGGCCCATCCCCACCACCTCAAAATTGGGGTGCTTCCAGAGCTAAGCTTGCTGCACCCACCAGAGCTCCCGACTTGGTGTCAGCTGGAGTCTCAGAGCAGAGCCCACCTGGGAAGCACTGGGAAGTTCCTGGAGCAGGAATGGGCCTCGTCCCACCTGCCACCTACTCCTGTTGCTTGGTGTGTGGCAGAGATGGACCAGTGCTGTTAAAACCCATTTCAAAAAACCGGGGAAAGGGTTGGGGTCATGGTTCAGTGGTAGGGCACTAGCCTAGCAGGTGTGAGGCTCTGGGTTTGATCCTCAGCACCACATAAAAAAATAATAAAATAAAGGTATTGTGACCATCTGCAACTCAAAAAAAACATTTTTTTAAAGTAAGGGAAGGAATCTTTCTCTGGACAATTCTTTGGGTTGGAGGAGAGGCAGGAGAGCATTTTCCTTCCATTTCTCTCAGCCCATCTTTGGCTGTAGGTCACATCAAGGTTCCCGTGAATGGCTGTGCTCTTTCAGTTCCCTGGTGCTAGAGAGGGAGGCTCATGTTTGGGGGGATGTGGAAAGCACAGGATCCCTGGAGGGAGGGCACCAGAATCCCCCACTCCTGTTCCCACCCTGCTGCTGACAGTGGAGTGACCAGCCCCAAGCTTCTCTCTCCACCCTGGGCTTGGTTTTCTTGTCCTTAAATCAGGATCAGTATTTCCCCTACCTGGCAAGATTTGAAAGGACGTCAGCAACCAAATCCATGTCTTTATGTGCACAGGCTGAATGTCCCCAATCTGAAAATCTAAAATTCTACAAAATTGGAAAAAGAATGACCTCCCACATGACACCAGAGGCAGACATTTCCAGGCCACGTGACCTTTCCTTATGCATAAAGCTATAAGAAATACTGCATAAAAATTGCCTTCAAGCTATGTGACATGAAACATAAATAAATTTTGTGTTTAGACTTGGGTGCTGTCCCCAAGATAGCTCATTATGGATATGCAAATTTCCCAAACAACTCTGAAATCCCCAACACTCTGTTTCCAAGCATCTCAGATAACAGATGCTCAACCTGGATTACCAAGCCCCATGCATCAAGAGACAGAGCACATTCCGCCATTAGTTACTTATTCCTCTATGATTTGGGAATGGAGGGACAGATGTAATGATCTTAAAAAGGGACCCTGGTTGAAGATGGCAGGGATGAGTGAAGTATTGCTCTCACTCCTAGCTCAGGTCGGGTTCATGGTCATGTTCATGGCCAAGTTCATGGCTGAGTTCATGGCAGGGTTCATGGAGGGGTTCATAGCTGGGTTCTGAAGTTGACTTCCCAGTTTTGTGCTTTAAAAAAAGAAATCATTATTGGAGCTGCCAAACCAATATTAAAACCAGTGGCTTATGAAAGGGCCTGGCAGGCAGCTCCAGGAATCTTTTTGTACCTCTTAATTTTGCAGAGAGAAGGGAGCATCTCATGTGGGCAGGTCTTTGAGGATCACCAAAACCAGGAGTGGACATGATTTTCCCTTCAGCTGGTGGTGTTTTCTAAAGTCCGAGAGGGTTTACATTAGAAATGTCCCAAGGAGCAGTGAGGGCAAGAATGGCCAAGTCCCAACGTCCCCGTGGGGAGAAATGCTCTCCAGAGTGAAAAGAGATAACCTTTGAGAATCCGGTGGTGCTCCGTAAACGAATCCTGAATGGTTCAGGTATTTCTGTTTTTCTCTCAAGATATTTCATTCCTGTCCATGAGGGAAACCCAGAACTCTGGGAGGCCAAGCCCATAAATATTTGGAGGGTTTGTGCCTTGATGGTAAGCCAACCATCCCCCCAGGATCTCTACCCAAGGTGCTTATCTTAAATGATGTATAAAGAGAAGCCCATTGTGGGAAGAGGACAAAGGAGACCACTTTGGCACTGTCCGTGGTGGTGAAGACTGGAGATGACCCCCTGTGGGTCAGCTTTCCATTGCTAGGACCAAAAGACCTAACAAAAACAACTCAGAGGAGGAACAGTGTGTTTTGGCTCACAGTTTCAGAGGCTCAGTCTGTGGCCAGCCCACTCCGTCACTCGGGGGCCCAAGGTGAGGCAGAACATCATGGTGGAAGGGCCCCAGTTGAGGAAAGCTGTCCACTCAAGGTAGAAGACTGGTCCAGAAATAAAGCTACCTTCCGCCATGGGGAGGTTGGCAGCTCCCGGCTCACCTCCCTGCCTCTTTCTACCCCTCCCTTCTGCATGTGTTTACCGAGAGCCCACAACCTTACTGTACCAGATACCGTAAGTCTACGTGCACTGACATAGACGTTTATGATGTACCATATAAAATCAAAATCAATAAAATCAAATAAAATCAGTTTAAAATCCAGTTTCAGGGATCCCTGATATGAGCCTTCTCTTGTAAATGTTTACTGATTTATATCCTTGGGGAGGAAATAAAATGTTTGAGAGGACATGTCTAAAATGTCATTGGTGAGTTTTCTCCTGGTATTGGGGTTTTGACGAGAGGGTCTCTCTGGTCTTCTACTCGATCTGCAGTGTCTAAGCTGCCTGTAGTGAGATTGTATAATTTAAGGTCAGTGAGGTCAGTGAGACCCCCACATGATCTGGCGTTGAGCCTGTCCTTTGCTGCCTCCATCTTTGGTCACTCTTGATCAGGCTGGTTCCACCTTAGCCATTCAGCTTCTCTGATTGTCAAACATGTCAGATTCATTTCCACCTTTGGGGCCTTTGCACATGCAATTCATTTTGCCTGGATCACTCTTCCCCTAGGTCTTTGTTGGCTCCTGGCTTCAAGTGACATATCCCCTCCAAGGAGACAATTGTGGCCACTGAATTAAGATTGGCTCACCCCCCTCCACCATGCTCAATGGCCTTCACAGTTCACATGGTTCCGAAAGTCTCTAGACTTCCTCAACCTTGTTCATTTTTATCTTCTCTGCACGTGCACAGGGACCACGTGTTCTCGGCTTCTGGAGCAGAACCTGGCATGTAATGAGAAATCAATAAATATTTCTTGAATGAACAAATTCTGGGAAGTAAATATTAGAAAGAGAATTTTTTTAAAGACAAATCTTTCTCTTGCTTGACACAGATACATAGGGAACTTGTGGTCTCTGCTGGAAGACTGTCTCCATTCTGCTGATGTATTGTTTCCAACCATGCAAGTGACCTTGCATGGCCCATATCACTGGGTGTGCAATGCCCAAGGTCATGCAGGGACTGGTATCTATGCAACTGGAGTGAGGAACCTAAATTCTCCTTCCTAGATTTCGTTCTGGTGCACAGTGAGTGACCGAGGAGTCACAGAAGCTTGATGTCTAATTTTTGCTCTGTGAACAATTTGCTGTGTGACATCCATCAAGTCACTTACCCTCTCTGGAAAGCAGTTTTCTGAGGTTTTGGTGAAGGGGAGATCCTTTTCATGTCCCAATCTACAGGCAAGGTATGTGACCGGCAAGCTGATTCCATACATCAATGTGCCCTTTTCTGTCTTGTTCCCTGTCAGGGTCTGTGACTCTCATTTTCAATTTCCTAGACCTGTCCAGGAGCATGGGAAAAGAACAGAAGCAATCCCTGCATCCCAAAGACCATGCTAACTTCATGACATGTTGAGGTATGGTGAGCCCCATCTTACAGATCAGGAAAACGAGCTAATGATTCTCTTTGGGGCTCACAAGAGCAGAGAAAGACTGACCTGGGTATCTGTTGCTATCATCATTGGGTCAGGGCACTTCAAAGGTGCAAGGGCAAAAGATTCTGAATGGACACTTTCCTTGTCAATCACTGCTCACATCCTGAGACTCAAAGATCTGAATGGCCCCTCCCTCTGTATCTGTTTGAATTATTATTTTTTCTAGAGGGAAATGAAGATAAAGATGTATGGAAAAAATATTTGCAAAGATTCAGGTCACCTGAAGCCACATCCTGTCAAAAATGCTCCAAGAACGAGCAGGTTTGGTGACTCACTCTGGTGGTGGGGGCCATTCAGCCAGAGTTTCAAGACCAGAATGACAGGGCCTGGGAGGCCAACTCCAGGGAGATTCAGCTGTTGGCGTTGAGCTGGGGTCCAAGGCCAAGCGTCCTTTGTTCTGGCAGGTGGAGGGAGGGCAGCTTTTATTTATTTTGAAGAATCGAGGAAATGCAGGTGACATAAAAGGAACCTTTTTAAAGCAGACATTTCTGTAGTGCTGGTCACACTCCAGCAGCAGGAGTGCTTCTGCCTTACCCAAGAGGGAGACCTGCCCTGTAAGTAGTTTCTCCGATGTCTCTCCTCCAGTTCCTGGCTATCAGAATCCACTGTGTCTCTGTGGATTTTCCCATGGAGGTGATTTCAGGAATTGCACAACACGTAACCTTTTGTGTCTGGATTTTTTGCTGGGATGATATTTGGAGGTTCACCCATGTTGTAGCATGCCTGGCTGATCCAGCATTCAGGTTCAAGTACTTGTTGGGAAATCCATTTCCAATTCTTTCGGGTATGTGCCTTGGACTGGAATAGCTGGCCAATTCAGGTCATTGCCCATTTAACTTTTGGAGGTCCAGCTTGTTTTCCATGGTGACCACCCCACTGTCCTGCCTGTCCCCAACACATGCAGCTTCCAGTTTTTCCATGTCCTCACCAGCCCTGGGTGTTCTTCATTTTCCTGGCTACATCCCATCTCAGCGGGTGTGAAGACTACTTTCCCCCGCTCACCCTGGGACTAAAGGAGGCTGAGCATCTTCTCTGGTGCCAATTGACCAAGTGTTCACCTTCCTGAGAAAACGACCATGCTGGCCCATTGTAAGTGGGGTTGTTTGGGCTGTTTCTGGCTCCAGGCTGCTTGGGCCCAGCAGCTGTTTGGCTGTGAGTTTTGTGGTGAGGAAGCCACATACCAAGAACTGTTCAGATCATTTTTGGACAACACAGAGTCAGGAGATGAAAGGGGGATGCTCCAGCGAGTCTAGGGAAACTCTTTCTTTCTTTTCCTTTCGGTACAAGGGATTCACCCAAAAGTGATTTACCACTGAGCCACATGCCCAGCCCTTTTTATTTTTCATTTTGAGACCGGGTCTCACTAAGTTGCTGAGGGCCTTACTTTATTGCTGAGACTTGCCTCGAACTTGCAATCCTCCTACCTAATCTCCTGAGTCCCTGGGATTACAGGCTGCACCACTTGTCCTGGGGTCTATGGAGCTCCTAATAGAAAAGCTGGGCGGGCCAAGATGGCGGACTAGAGGGTGGCTGCATTTCACGTTGCTCCAGGACGCAAGATTCAAAAGAGGAGATAGTGAGAGACTTGGGACCAACTCAAAGTCCGCCGGGTGAGTCTCTCCTGTTGGGGAGGTGTCCCGGATGGGGCGGTAGCCCCGGAACGCCAGGGGATTTGTGAAGTGGAGTTGCTCGGCGAGACGCCCATCCCCCTGCTGGAGCAGTTAAACACGGACAACCGGGATCATGGTATAGAGAGGGCGGCTCAGCACAGCGCTTTGACTCGAGCAACCACTGGGGCTCGGGCAGCTGCCTGAGGAGGAGCTGCGTGGCATAGCTGTTTTATACCCAGAACGACCGCTTCTGAACACTGGGGGGTTGCCCAGAGAAAAGGAGAAGCCCAGCGGGTTGCTTGGTCTAGAGGAGTGACTGCATCAGAGCCACAGGGGTGGCCAGAGGAGGAGCTGCAGTGGTGAGCTGTTTGAATCAGAGCGAGCGCTCCTGAACACCGGGAGGTTGCCCGAAGGCAAGAGGAGGAGCTACAGCGGGTTGCTTGACCTAGGAGTGACTGCATCAGAGCCACAGGCAGTTGCCAGAGGAGGAGCTGCGTGGCGAGCTGTTTGAACTCAGAACAACTGCTCCAGAACACTGGTGGCCTGGCTGGAGGAGGAGAGCGGTGGGACGCTTGGTCTAGGAGTGACTGCATCAGAGCCACAGGTGGTTGCCAGAGGAGGAGGCGAGTGGTGAGTTGATTGGACTAAAAGCGACCGCTCCTGAACACTGGTGGCCTGCCTGGAGGAGGAGCATGGTGAGTCACTTGGTCTCGGAGCCACCGCTCCTGAACACCCGGGGGGCTACCCCGAGGGGAGGAGGAGGAACAGGGCGGGTCACTTGACTGGAGTGTCTGCCTAGGGCTACGGTGGTTGGCAGGGAGGGGAGGAACCCGAAGTGAGTTGTTTGGACTCCTAGTGACTGTGTCGGAAACCGGGCGGCTGTCCAGAGGAGGAGGTGTGTGGCGGGTCTCTGGGTCTCAGAGCTATTGTACAGGGCTCCAGGTGGTGGCTCAGAGGAGGGGCTGCATAGCCAGGCGATTGGTGCAGAAGCCACCAGGAGCTAGGTGGCTTCTTGCTGGAAGAAACGCACAGAGACACGCCTAGGGGCGGAGCGAAGTTTCCATGGCAGCGGGCAGAGTCTCTGGGAGAGGCAGCCTAAGGAGACTCGCCTGCGAAGGGTGAGGCTCCAAGGCCCAGGACGTAGTTCCGGGCCCCGGGGATCATTGCAGAGGAAGACAGCCCAGCCCAGGTGGTAGTTGTAGATTGAGGGAACCTCTAGGAGGGCAACTGACCAGCGAGACGTCCCCACCCGAGCGAGACTTCCCGGCCAGGGGAGGTTTTCCCACAGGGACTGGTAAAACCAGAGACACAGGCACAAACAGGCCTTGCCTCAGCCCGCAGTCTAGTTCCCCATTGGATGACCATTGGTCAACAAGTGGAGGTCACCTCTGCCCACTAGCAGGGAATATACGCCACCTGAGGGTCACCACCCTAAGAGGCAGCTTCTTCATGGAGCTCTGCATTATCAACCTCCTCCAAGACTTCAGGCTACTGAAGGATAAGAGGGGATATACTAGCAATCTTCAGGGACATTATAAGTTGATAGAGGAAATCTGCAATATCTTAATGACCCACTGATTCCTGAACAATATGAGAAAACAAGGGAAGAAAATGCCCCAAAAAAATCTAGATGTTTACATCAATAAATCCAACGCAGCATGGCAGAAGAAATGACAGAAAGGGAGTTCAGAATGTACATAATTAAAATGATTAGGGAAGCAAACGATGAGATGAAAGAGCAAATGCAGGCATTGATGACCGCACCAATCGACAGTTAAAAGAGCAAATACAGAAAGCAAAAGATCTTTCAA